>NW_024061764.1:1125000-1402814 GCF_006381635.1 Hibiscus syriacus | reverse complement strand
AATGCAGGATTAAAAAATGATCAAAAGAAAGGAGATAGTAGGTCGCTTCATACATGGTCCAAATATGACTCTAGGGGCTGGCATGAACACTAAAATAGGCTGCTTAGTT
Organism: Hibiscus syriacus; assembly: GCF_006381635.1. Classification (NCBI taxonomy): domain Eukaryota; kingdom Viridiplantae; phylum Streptophyta; class Magnoliopsida; order Malvales; family Malvaceae; genus Hibiscus; species Hibiscus syriacus. Next base: position 1,402,705 of record NW_024061764.1, on the reverse strand, counting down.
TCTCTAGTTTGATAGATTGTATATCATTATTAAAATATTTTAAAATATCTTTAAAATATTTTCATTATCTATTAAAATTTATATTACAAGTTTTAAAAAATTGAATTGATTACTCTTCATTATTTCTTTCTTCTTTTTCAATTTCCAGAATTTTTCTTGTGGTTGAAAGTATGTAAAATGTATTGGCTATAGTAAAACTCATTGTTTGGTATATCAAACCCTTTCATTAGATGTTTAGATGTTGAGAAATATATGTGGATCCACTGCTCGAGGTTAAAATCTTGAAACCAAACGCCAAAGGATGTAGCTTAAAAATCTTTTTAAATGATTAATCTACTACTTATTTTAAAGATTCCTTTTGTCATCAACCACGCATGCACCAAAACTACGAATTAAAGGTTGAACAACACAGGGTGTATAGGTTGAATTCTGTTGATTATGAATGTACTACCAATTGAAAAGGTTTCCTTTAATTTTCAACAACACATACATCAAACATGCATCAAACCAAGCCATTAATAAGGTTTCAATGTATTATACGTAAGCCTGAATGTCACTTTTGTCTATAAAAAAAATGAAATGACACTTTGTCTCGAGTAAAGATTAAACCTTTTTTTTCTATGGTTCTTATAAGAGTGCTGATGCCATGCATGTAGTACTGCAATATCTACCCGCATATAATAAAAGGAGCAAACACAAACGAGGCAAAATAGCTAAATAGCCAGCCTTTGTAGTGAAATCTGCAGATCTCTTTTGTATACGCATATACAGAGAGACTTGCCAGTTTCCTTCGAGAGAAGAAAGAGATACATATTAGTCAATGTAGTTAAGAGTGCATGCATTGAGTACTATAGAGGAGAGGATCCGACAGAGAAACTGGTCCGTTAAGGAAAAATCCATTGAAGAACCTTCTGGTGGGTCTATACTGCGAATATCTCAGCCATCGGCTTGTTGCAAAACAATGGGTCAGTGCCACTCTAGGGCATTGTCGTCAACAGGAAACGATCACGAAGAAGAAGTGCGTTGTGAGGAGGAGAACGAGGAAACGTCGAGCCGGAAGAAAGGGTGCTTATCCATGGCTAAGGAACAAAGGTCGAGGTTTTACATATTAAGGAAGTGCGTTATCATATGTTACTGTGTTGGCAAAAGTACGGTAAACATTGACTAATTTCCCTCTCTCTTTTCTCTTCATCCAAGCTCTCTCTCTCTGTGTGGCTTACACAGTATGTGCATTAACTATTAACTGTCCTTCCATAAATTTGTGCCGTGATCTTCAAGTATCAATAATGTAAAAGCAGTCTATTGCAGCTTTATCTAGTCCAAATAGATCATGTCAAAATGATGGCTTCTCTAATAAACCAATTTGAGATTAAGTTGTTGATTAATTATGGTTACAAAGAGACTGATCATATATGCTTACCTTTGCCTTGAAATGATGTTGCTATGAAAGCCAATAGACCTGTTAAAAATGGGGGAAATGAAAAGGTAGTAACAGAGTATAGGACCTAGGGTTTTTCTAGTGGGGAGGACAAGCAAGGAGAGATAGATACGACTATGTTGCAGTGATAGATAGCACATTTGCAGAGTTTTCACGTGAAATAGTTAGCAAAGTGGGGCTGTTTTCGTTTCTTTTTGCTGTAAAAGGCGAGGGAGAGATGCAGACATCAATTCACATGAGGAGAGGGATAGATCATTGAGGGGATTGTAGAAACAGGTTTCCTTTTGGTAGGACTTGTTCGGGATCCATAACAAGTCTGCTATTGGCTTATTATCTTGTACTTGCAGTTGCCTTTCCTTTCTATAGGTTAGCTTTTTTTCCCAACTTCTTTTAGCTAATTTCCCAGCTATTTCTCAATTTGGGTAAAAAACAGAAGTTCAATAACTCCACTAATTTCATTGTTTCATAATTCAACAAGACATTTTTATTGGCAAAACAGTTACTGCATTTGCATACGGGATCCTGTAAGTGATGGTAGCCAACTCAATGCATCATATGGAATTGGAAAACAGAAGCTTAACTATATATGTTAGATATGGTATTAGTGCTATATATATTCATAATCATTCCTCAGTTCTTGATACATTTATTTATTGATGAAGATATTGTACAGCTTCTTAACCATTCTTGACTATGGTGCAGATAATAGAGTTATCCATAAATTTTACATTAAGAGTTAACTATCACGACATAGTACTGTGATGTCTTATCTTTTTCATCAATCGACATGGAAACTTAGGAAGAATACAAGGGTGAGGTTCTGATGATATAAACGTGTTATAAATTGATTTTATTGAGTAGGAAGCAGCAATATGCTGACTACAGGGATTAGTTATATAGATCTCATCACCATGGTAGAAAACTTGTAATCCAACCCTCCACCATTCAAAGAATGGGGGAGGCAGCTGTACTGGGGTCGGCCTCAGTAGAGGAGTACCGCAGAAGCAAAAGCAAGGGGCATCTCTTCTGTTTTCTATGGTATGCTATACTACACATTCTTACACCTATGGATGCAAATATAAATGTGGGGAAAAGGGAGAAAATAATAAAAAGGGTGACAAAAGCATCTTGTGCCAGTTATCCCATGTATTTTTCCTCAGGAAGAGGTTTTTGTCGCTTGCATAAAGTTTGTGCTCCATAAAGCGTTCTTGTCCTCGCACAATGTTCATGAACCTCCGTAATCCGCTCAACAGACCTGCAAATCCCACTGCACTTCCAGTCGAATGAAGCAACACAGATATTACTAGCTTGAGCTTTCCATTCAATCTGTTAGTAAAAGTTAGAAGTTAATTCTTCAATGCTACTTCAGCAATATGCCACCGATTAAATGTCAAACAAACACAATAATACAAGATTCCATATCTGGCCTCTGATAGGTTCACGCCAATATTGACCAAAGGTTGGAATATCGACATCATAGATCAAATTTATATGCTCAGAGTTCACTCATCATACTTCTCATTTATAACATATTTGGTCAAAATTACATTTTGTAAACTAAAACAGGTATTCAAGGATGCAAAAAAATACTATACAAGAAGAAAAGCAAAGCTCCCATACCTGGGAGTACCACAGCAGAGTCTCCTATCATCCACATGTTCCACATCTAAACCAATAAACCAAGCTCCCAATGAAACATCTTCATTAGCATATTTATGCAGTACATTCCTGAGATGGAGCATAGCTATTATCACTGGAGGCAATAACAAAGGTTTGAAACTATTGAAGTGTCTGAAATTAGAGCTTTGACATGTGTAAGCTTATATACACGATGTCCTGGAACATGCAACTCGAATTGTTCTAGTTGGTAGTTCATTAACTGATAGACCAGCTTAAGTGCAGCATTAATCATCAATGATAACATGCTTGAAATCAAAACAATTAGAAAAGATGCGTAGGAACTCACTGATTTATCAAAATGTAAGTGGCCAAATCTTTCGATATAGCATACAGTTGTCCAGTAGCATGTCGGAAATATTGTTTCCAACCTCACCAAATTTCCAGTACTCAGGTTCATGGTATTTCACTCCCTATTAAATAAAGATCATACATAAGACAACCAGATATTTCGGATATTTTCAACATCTTAAATATAAACTAATCCGGAAAGCACAGAAACTCAGCTTACTTTCGAGCAGAACAGGACCAGACTTCATGCAGCCAATATAAACTCGAGGTTCTTTCTATGTCCAGCTAAAGTCATACCAAGTGTTGCTGCAGCCATATAAACTCATTTATGGAGTGGAATAATTTATTAAAAAATGTAGCTATGCAATAATCATAGATCTATAACTTTGATGCAAAAAAATCGTCGTAACTTCTTTTGAAGTACGAGCAAAAGGTTTCATTCCATTAGATACACAACCTTTTCGCCTTCATTAAAATTATGATCATCATATTCCTTCAAAAAGTCTCAGGGTACTCATAATAAAACTTGGATTATAACCTTGTCTCATCTAGATAAAAAATTAAGACATATTTATAAAAGGAATTATACAATATGTGCAAAGATTTGTAAACATGCAAATGGAAGAACAAAATTTTATTTTACCAAGATTCATGAACATCATCATCGACTTTGATGTAAAATTCCGCATCCCACAAGGAAAACAGCAGTGGCAAAATAAGTTTTGTCTTGGCCGACAACTCCAGGTAGCCTTCAACATGTTGCTATTTTTTTTATGAACAAACAGAAATAAAGGCTGTTTAAATATTTTTATGGTCTATTCACACTTATAAAAACATTGAACTACTCGATATAAGTCAACACTAATGACAACAGAGACGGGCAGAAGAGAAGTATTACCAATCTCAAAAGTCTCCATGCACCTTTTCCTCAGCTTCAATGGCTTTATCGAGAATGCACCTGATGTTGAACTGGAGAAGGCCAAACCCATTATTCAGTTTTCTACCCCTCATATAGGTCATATAGTTTATCAACACATGCGACTCTTTACAAATTTTGTAAAGATAAAACAAATACACTCAAAGCTAAAAGCTTTTACATGCAGTTACTGGAGAAATTACAGTCATAGTCAAAAAATATTTATAAGGATCTATAGGTACAGGCAGAAAGGTCGAAAATTACCTGTGGCCTATAACAAACCGTATGATGATGCCTTTTTTTCCTCTAAATTTTGCGCTTCTCAGCTGGAAATTTATATAGTTAAGAATGATTTATAATACGCTCAAATGAAGCTCATAAAAGAATAAAAAAAATAGCCATTAAACAAAAGACTTCTATGAAAACAGGTATGCACCTTGAGGCATCCAAGTAGCACGTACTGAATCTCTTCGCTTACGACTACTAAAAGCTGTATTGATTCCTATAACCATAAAATATTTTCTTTTAAAAGTTGATTCAATATTCTTCACGCCTTCAGATATCATAGGATCTTTCATAATTGTCTCACGTTCTGCCCTAGCAGCCATCAATTGATCTCCAATCTGAAATGGCTTTATCCACGGTCCTGCATTCCATATACAGCAAATAAGATACGAATTTAAGGCCATAATAGGGAGCAATACCTCAAATCCAGATGTAACAAACATATCTTGGCTTACTCAATAGAATGTTGGGACCCTGAAATGCCTCTAGAGCTATGGCTTCATTCTTCAAAACCTTTTAAATTCGAGGAAAGGACAAGCATTTCAACAACCAGTCAGCATGATGAAAAATCAAGATAGAATGTTTGGTAAAAGAGATGAGACAGGTTAAAGGCTAAAACAAGACATTGGACTAAATATCACTACTCCACTAAAACCCACATGCTGAATCCTTCTTGCTTTTATTACAACAACTAGGCTCTCAAAGCTCAATCATATAGATAACTAATACTGAACATATGTGGGCCAAAAGCACTCACATGTTTGATCACAATCCACAAATTGTTACCTCGGTTCTTGAAGTCCACGGAACGGCATTCACATCAGGCACAATCCACATCCTGATTCAGTGTATCATAATTAAATGATTTGAATATACTATAAGCAAGCCATGGCAAAATCAAATAGGGAAAAAAACTTTATATTAAGATGTCAGAGTTTCCTAAGCATTAACAAACGAAGCTTAGCAGACACAACAAAAACCGTACACCATGGTAAGCAATTCCTCCTAGTAGAGATATAGATATTAACTAACACCCTAACAAGAAATCAGGTAGTTCATTCACTGCTATAATATCCTATAAAAAAATTAACTAAAAAGTAAAAACAAATTATGCCACACTGCCAGTGTTGGCATAATTTGTTTTTTTTTTAGTTAATTTTTTATAGGATATTATAGCAGTGAATGAACTACCTGATTTCTTAGGGTGTTAGTTATATATATCTTACTAGGAGGAATTGCTACCATGGTGTACGGTTTTTTGTTGTGTCTGCTAAGCTTCGTTTGTTAATGCTTAGGGAAACTCTGACATCTTATATAAAGTTTTTTCCCTATTTGATTTTGCCATGGCTGCTTATAGTATATTCAAATCATTTTAATTATGATACACATCAGGATGTGGATTGTGCTGATGTGAATGCCGTTCCGTGGACTTCAAGAACCGAGGGTAAACAATTTGTGGATTGTGATCAGAACATTGTGAGTGCTTTTGGCCCACATATGTTCAGTATTAGTTATCTATATGATTGAGCTTTGAAGAGCCTAGTTGTTGTAATAAAAGCAAGAAGGATTCAGCTGTGGGTTTTAGTGGAGTAGTGATATTTAGTCCAATGTCTTGTGTTAGCCTTTAACCTGTCATCTCTTTTACCAAACATTCTATCTTGATTTTTCATCATGCTGATGGTGTTGAAATGCTTGTCCTTTCCTCGAATTTTAAAAGGTTTTGAAGAATGAAGCCAATAGCTCTAGAGGCATTCAGGGTCCCAACATTCTATGAGTAAGCCAAGATATGTTTGTTACATCTGGATTTGAGGTATTGCTCCTATTATGGCCTTAAATTCGTATCTTATTTGCTGTATATGGAATGCAGGACCGTGGATAAAGCCATTTCAGATTTGGAGATCAAATTGATGGCTGCTAGGGCAGAACGTGAGACAATTATGAAAGATCCTATGATATCTGAAGGCGTGAAGAATATTGAATCAACTTTTAAAAGAAAATATTTTATGGTTATAGGAATCAATACAGCTTTTAGTAGTCGAAGCGAAGAGATTCAGTACGTGCTACTTGGATGCCTCAAGGTGCATACCTGTTTCATAGAAGTCTTTTGTTTAATGGCTATTTTTTTTATTCTTTTATGAGCTTCATTTGAGCGTATTATAAATCAATTCTTAACTATAAATTTCCCAGCTGAGAAGCGCAAAAATTTAGAGGAGAAAAAGGCTCATCATACGGTTTGTTATAGGCCACAGGTAATTTCGACCTTTCTGCCTGTACCTATAAGATCCTTATAAAATATTTTTGACTATTGACTGTAATTTCTCCAGTAACTGCATGTAAAAGCTTTTAGCTTGAGTGTATTTGTTTATCTTTACAAATTTGTAAAGAAGTCGCATGTGTTGATAAACTATATGACCTATATGAGGGGGTAGAAAACTGAAATAATGGGTGGCCTTCTCCAGTTCAACATCAGGTGGCATTCTCGATAAAGCCTTGAAGCTGAGGAAAAGGTGCATGGAGACTTTTTGAGATTGGTAATACTTCTCTTCTGCCCGTCTCTGTTGTCATTAGTGTTGACTTATATCGAGTAGTCTAATGTTTTATAAGTGTGAATAGACCATAGAAAATATTTAAACAGCCTTATTTTGTTTGTTCATAAAAAAAAATAGCAACATGTTGAAGGCTACCTGGAGTTGTCGGCCAAGACAAAAACTTATTTTGCCACTGCTGTTTCCTTGTGGGATGCGAATTTTACATCAAAGTCGATGATGATGTTCATGTAAATCTTGGTAAAATAAAATTTGTTCTTCCATTTTGCATGTTTACAAATCTTTGCACATATTGTATAATTCCTTTTATAAATATGTCTTAATTTTTATCTAGAATGAGACAAGGTTATAATCCAAGTTTTATTATGAGTACCCTGAGACTTTTTGAAGGAATATGATGATCATAATTTTAATGAAGGCGAAAAGGTTGTGTATCTAATGGAAATGAAACCTTTTGCTCGTACTTCAAAAGAAGTTACGACGATTTTTGCATCAAGTTATAGATCTATGATTAATTGCATAGCTACATTTTTAATAAATTTATTCCACTCCATAAATGAGTTTATATGGCTGCAGCAACACTTGGTATGACTTTAGCTGGACATAGAAAGAAACCTCGAGTTTATATTGGCTGCATGAAGTCTGGTCCTGTTCTTGCTCGAAAGTAAGCTGAGTTTCTGTGCTTTCCGGATTAGTTTATATTTAAGATGTTGAAAATATCCGAAATATCTGGTTGTCTTATGTATGATCTTTATTAATAGGGGAGTGAAATACCATGAACCTGAGTACTGGAAATTTGGTGAGGTTGGAAACAAATATTTCCGACATGCTACTGGACAACTGTATGCTATATCGAAAGATTTGGCCACTTACATTTGATAAATCAGTGAGTTCCTACGCATCTTTTCTAATTGTTTTGATTTCAAGCATGTTATCATTGATGAGTTAATGCTGCACTTAAGCTGGTCTATCAAGTTAATGAACTACCAACTAGAACAATTCGAGTTGCATGTTCCAGGACATCGTGTATATTATAAGCTTACACATGTCAAAGCTCTAATTTCAGACACTTCAAAGTTTCAAAACCTTTGTTATTGCCTCCAGTGATAATAGCTATGCTCCATCTCAGGAATGTACTGCATAAATATGCTAATGAAGATGTTTCATTGGGAGCTTGGTTTATTGGTTTAGATGTGGAACATGTGGATGATAGGAGACTCTGCTGTGGTACTCCCCAGGTATGGGAGCTTTGCTTTTCTTCTTGTATAGTATTTTTTTTTTGCCATCCTTGAATACCTGTTTAGTTTACAAAATGTAATTTGACCAAATATGTTATAAATGAGAAGTATGATGAGTGAACTCTGAGCATATAAATTGATCTATGATGTCGATATTCCAACCTTTGGTCAATATTGGCGTGAACCTATCAGAGGCCAGATATTGGAATCTTGTATTATTGTGTTGTTTGACATTTAATCGGTGGCATATTGCTGAAGTAGCATTGAAGAATTAACTTCTAACTTTTTTACTAACAGATTGTGAATGGAAAGCTCAAGCTAGTAATATCTGTGTTGCTTCATTCGACTGGAAGTGCAGTGGGATTTGCAGGTCTGTTGAGCGGATTACGGAGGTTCATGAACATTGTGGCGAGGACAAGAACGCTTTATGGAGCACAAACTTTATGCAAGCGACAAAAACCTCTTCCTGAGGAAAAATATACATGGGATAACTGGCACAAGATGCTTTTGTCACCCTTTTATTTTTCTCCCTTTTCCCCACATTTATATTTGCATCCATAGGTGTAAGGAATGTGTAGTAGTATAGCATACCATAGAAAAACAGAAGAGATGCCCCTTGCTTTTGCTTCTGCGGTACTCCTCTACTTCTGAGGATGCCGACCCCAGTACAGCTGCCTCACCCTCATTCTTTGAATGGTGGAGGGTTGGATTACAAGTTTTCTACCATGGTGATGAGATCTATATAACTAATCCCTGTAGTCAGCATATTGCTGCTTCCTACTCAATAAAATCAATTTATAACACGTTTATATCATCAGAACCTCACCCTTGTATTCTTCCTAAGTTCCATGTCGATTGATGAAAAAGATAAGACATCACAGTACTATGTCGTGATAGTTAACTCTTAATGTAAAATTTATGGATAACTCTATTATCTGCACCATAGTCAAGAATGGTTAAGAAGCTGTACAATATCTTACATCAATAAATAAATGTATCAAAGAACTGAGGAATGATTATGAATATATATAGCACTAATACCATATCTACATAGATATAGTTAAGCTTCTGTTTTCCAATTCCATATGATGCATTGAGTTGGCTACCATCACTTACAGGATCCCGTATGCAAATGCAGTAACTGTTTTGCCAATAAAAATGTCTTGTTGAATTATGAAACAATGAAATTAGTGGAGTTATTGAACTTCTGTTTTTTACCCAAAATTGAGAAATAGCTGGGAAATTAGCTAAAAGAAGTTGGGGAAAAAAAGCTAACCTATAGAAAGGAAAGGCAACTGCAAGTACAAGATAATAAGCCAATAGCAGACTTGTTATGGATCCCGAACAAGTCCTACCAAAGGAAACCTGTTTCTATCTACAATCCCCTCAATGATCTATCCCTCTCCTCATGTGAATTGATGTCTGCATCTCTCCCTCGCCTTTTACAGCAAAAGAAACGAAAACAGCCCCACTTTGCTAACTATTTTCACGTGAAAACTCTGCAAATGTGCTATCTATCACTGCAACATAGTCGTATCTATCTCTCCTTGCTTGTCCTCCCACTAGAAAAACCCTAGGTCCTATACTCTGTTACTACCTTTTCATTTCCCCCATTTTTAACAGGTCTATTGGCTTTCATAGCAACATCATTTCAAGGCAAAGGTAAGCATATATGATCAGTCTCTTTGTAACCATAATTAATCAACAACTTAATCTCAAATTGGTTTATTAGAGAAGCCATCATTTTGACAATGATCTATTTGGACTAGATAAAGCTGCATAGACTGCTTTACATTATTGATACTTGAAGATCACGGCACAAATTATGGAAGGACAGTTAATAGTTAATGCACATACTGTGTAAGCCACACAGAGAGAGAGAGCTTGGATGAAGAGAAAATGAGAGAGAGGGAAAATTAGTCAATGTTACCGTACTTTTGCCAACACAGTAACATATGATAACGCACTTCCTTAATATGTAAAACCTCGACCTTTGTTCCTTAGCCATGGATAAGCACCCTTTCTTCCGGCTCGACGTTTCCTCGTTCTCCTCCTCAAACGCACTTCTCTTCGTGATCGTTTCCTGTTGACGACAATGCCCTAGAGTGGCACTGACCCATTGTTTTGCAACAGCCGATGGCTGAGATTATTCGCAGTATAGACCCACAGAAGGTTCTTCAATGGAGTTTTCCTTAACGGGACCAGTTTCTCTGTCGGATCCTCTCCTCTATAGTACTCAATGCATGCACTCTTAACTACATTGACTAATATGTACTCTTTCTTCTCTCGAAGGAAACTGGCAAGTCTCTCTTGTATATGCGTATACAAAAGAGATCTGCAAGATTTCACTACAAAGGCTGGCTATTTAGCTATTTTGCCTCGTTTGTGGTTTGCTCCTTTATTATATGCGGGTAGATATTGCAGTACTACATGCATGGCATCAGCACTCTTATAAGAACCATAGAAAAAAAAGGTTTAATCTTTACTCGAGACAAAGTGTCATTTCATTTTTTTTATAGACAAAATGACATTTCAGGCTTACGTATATACATTGAAACCTTATTAATGGCTTGGTTTGATGCATGTTTGATGTATGTTGTTGAAAATTAAAGGAAACCTTTTCAATTGGTAGTACATTCATAATCAACAGAAATTCAACCTATACACCCTGTGTTGTTCAACCTTTAAATTCGTAGTTTTGGTGCATGCGTGGTTGATGACAAAAGGAATCTTTAAAATAAGTAGTAGATTAATCATTTAAAAAGATTTTTAAGCTACATATCCTTTGGCGTTTGGTTTCAAGATTTTAACCTCGAGCAGTGGATCCACATATTTTCAACATCTAAACATCTAATTGAAAGGGTTTGATATAACCAAACAATGAGTTTTACTAATAGCCAATACATTTTACATACTTTCAACCACAAGAAAAATTCTGGAAATTGAAAAGAAAGAAATAGAATAATGAAGAGTAATCAATTCAATTTTTAAAACTTGTAATATAAATTTTAATAGATAATGAAAATATATTTAAAGATATTTTAAAATATTTAATAAATGATATAACAATCTATCAAACTAGAGAAACTAAGCAGCCTATTTTAGTGTTCATGCCAGCCACTAGAGTCATATTTGGACCATGTATGAAGCGACCTACTATCTTCCTTTTTGATCATTTTTTAATCCTGCATTGTTCTTTTGATATTCATCTTTGCTCATGGGATACCATGCAGATTATTGTTGAGAAGGCTGAAAAGAGCGACGTTCCTGATCTTGATAAAAACAAGTTAGTGCATTTGCACTTGGAGTTTATCAATCTGTTATTTGCCAAACATGTCCTCGAAAACCTTTGATTGTGATTTCAGGTATCTTGTTCCCTGATTTGAGCGTGGGTCAATTTGTTCACGTTGTCCGTAATCTTTGTGAATAACACTCCCTCCTGCCGGTGAGTATATTAGCTTATAGTGTTATAAACTGTTGAGATGTTAAGAGTTAGTTAGAAAGTTTGTTAATTAGTTAATGATCAGTTAGTTAGTTTGTAACATCCGCAATACGGGTTAGTGACTAAATTGAAAAGTTTCAGAATTTGGTGACTAAAGTAAAGAATGAAATAATTAATGATTATTGGAAATATATGATGAAGGTTATTTAGTAATTATTAAGAAAATTAAGGGTAAATGGTCATTTGACCAGAAAGATTTTATCTTTCTTTTAAGGTGATAAAAACGTGAAATGGTGAGAAGAAAGAAAGATCTGGAGCTTGGGTCATCTCCTTCCTCTTCTCTTCCCGTATGCTCCATGGCAAAGGTAAGTTTAATTTCAGTTGGTTAATTCTTGAGTTTTAAGTTTAGTTTTGATTCTTGGGGTGCTAAGAAAGATTATTTAGAGATTAAAGTAGGTTGAAATTTCAAAATGGATGAGTTATGAAGGATTAAATATGAAGAGTTTTTAAGTGAATTAGTGAAATAGAAGGAGTTAATAGATTTTGAAGTTGAATTTGACTTGTCATATGGAAGAGTAAGAAGTTATAAGTGTTAGAATTAATTTTGGATAACATGGAAAAATTGGTATGATTCTTGAATGCTATGTGGAAGAGTGAATTTTAAGTTGAAGAGATATTGAATGAAAATGTATTGGTTTAAGTATGTGTATGAAAGTTAGGAATATTAAAGGGAGTGAAGTATGAAGTGTTGAGCTGAAAATGAAGTGATTTTCGAGCTCAAAATGTGATTTCTGGGCAAGGGGAATCGGTACCCATTCAAGGGGAACCGATACCCCCTCAAACGAACCATAATTTACAGAATGTCAAGGGGGAACCGATACCCCACAGGAGGGAACCGATTCCCCCCTAAAGGAAAAATGTGAATATTGGTTTAATAAGTTCGTTTAAGTTGCTAGTATCCAATTACAAGGTGTTACAGTAGGTATCTAATAATTGTCTTAAAATGTATAATTATGTAGATTCAGAGCCTAAACGAGTTCTGGAATCATTGACAAGTAAGATCGATAAAAAGGGAAGATAAGATATTGGAATGGACTAGTGAGGCCAGGTGAGTGCATATTAGTATTATATGATGTTAAATGGAAATAAGACTTGCGACAAGTCTATTTCCATAGTAAAATGCATGAATTCATAAATAGAAGTATATGTGTATGATTTATACGTGTTGACATGTATTGTATATATGTATTATATGGTTGATGTGAATGTGTGATATATTATGATATAAACCATATGATATGATAATAAATTATATGAATATAAAAGATAAGTTATGTGATAAGATCTTTGATATATAAATGAAATATTACTACGTGAATACATGTTATGAGATAATTTAAGTAATAATATGAGAATATGGTAAAAGTGAGTTTATGAGAAAGGATATGAACTAAGTAAGCAAAGGTTACATAAAAATATATTAATTAGGAGACTTGAACTTCAGTGATACTATGGGCATATAAGATAAGATAGAGGAGAAAGATTCATATGCTTAAATAAAATTATGATACATTAGTTGTATAATAGAAGCTATGGAGTGATATGAAATGATTATAGGAGTTGTACGGAATTGAATTAAGTAAATAGATTAAATTGTATAAAAGAAATAATAGAAGTAATATATTCAGGTTTATAAGTATAATATAGGTTAGGTAATGTAAGTGCATACTAAGAAATACAGAATAAGGTAGATGATATGATGTAAATTATATTATGAATTAGTGATGTAGGAATGAGATATAAATATGCAATAAAACTTATGTGTTATATGATAAATATGAACATATGAGAATAAGAGATTAGATAAGTGAATTGGTGATAGAAGCTATATGACCATGGATTAGGTAAATATGAATAATTTAAGTGATATGTAACTATGAGTATTTGAGTATGTATCCATGTGAGTTGATTCATGAGGTTATATGAAATATTATACTATATAACTATGTGAGTATATGAAAAGAATATAGGTACATGCAAGTTATATCGAAAGGAGTTGTGTAACCATGCTTGATATGTATTACATGTATGGGAATATAGAGAATAAAACATAAACTATATGAAAAGATACGATTCATGTGATGTGAACCATGTGAACATATGAGAAAGTGTATAAGTTATATGTATTACATGATGTATGTGATTTTACAAGAAATGACACAAGTTATGTGATTACATGATTATAAGAGATCAGGCATGTGATAAAAGATAATTAATATGCATGTGTGAATATGAAATGATATAAATGACAAAGCCCATGTTATGTGTCATGAGAGCTAGGGGTATAGTTGGCATGCCAAGAGTCGAGGGTCTTTGTGGTCCTTCGGGACATATATGTATTCTTTGGAACATGTGTGAAGTCTGGTGAGACACATACTTGATCCTTGGCATATGTATATGATTCTTAAGGAATGATATGTGGTCATTCGGGACATATATGTATTCTTTGGAACATGTGTGAAGTCTGGTGAGACACATACTTGATCCCTATGTATATGATTCTTAAGGAATGATTGTGGTCTTTATGGACATATTATATGGCACTACGGTGCAATTCTACGCGGCACTACGGTGCAATTCTATGTGGCACTTCGATGCATTTATATGAGCTGTGGTGACAGCATTAGTGCACAACCTCCATAAACTCAATATCTATAGTTCTCACATATGTGCATGGGCTAATCAAGAGATATAAACAAATATATGTTAGTGATATGATAAATGTTATAGAAAGGATATGATGTTGTGTGTAGAGTGTTTGATTGAAAAGGTTAAGCAAAAAGTATGTGATTACATGATAAACTGTTAATGATGAGTTATGTGTATGTATTTTTTATTGTAATTAATCTGATATGATTTTTCATGATATGAGGGAATCATGTAATTTGGTATAGCATGATAGAACAGAACATGCATGTATTGATATATGTTATAAAGTGCATTATAAGTTTTTATGCCTCACTAAGTCATAGACTTAGCGTGTGATTGTTTCACACGTAGGTTACAGAAGCTAGAAGAGAAACGAAAGAGTAAGACAGGTCAGCATCTCCCTTACAAAATTTCATATCAGAAAATAGAGGATTTAAATGTATTTGGTTATTTTGAGTATAGTTGGCATGTACTAATTGGTTGAATTAAGTATGCTCTGATGATTTTGGTTATGGTGGTCAGTTTATGTAACTAAACCGCTTTTACTTTAATGAAATGTTTAAATTTTCTTTGAATTTTGTCAAGAGTCAAAGTTTGAAAAGTCAATGTGACACCTCATACTCGTATCCGGGTCGGATACGGGTTGGGGGTGTTACATTTAATGGTATCAGAGCTACGGTTTAGTCGAATATCGGCATAAACCGAAGTCTAGAGTGTCGTATAATGTATACATGCCAACAAAATAAAAAAAAATTCTGATATGAAATTATAAGGAATATGTTGTCTTGCTGATAGAATAAGTTTAATAGAATACAATAGAAATGTGATTATAAGAAATGACAAAGTGAATCGATAGCTGACAATCTGATGGTAATAGCAATTCACCTGCCCTGGCCAGGCAGGATGAAGAGCAGAAACCTTAGAAAGTGTCTTATAAGATTAAAGGTTGATTTCAGGAATTAAAATCATATTCGAATAGTTATAAAAGGTTCTCACTGTTTCGAATCGAAAAAGTGATACAGAGAAGTTTTGTTATAAAGTGAATAAGATAGAATATGGTGAGCAAGTGTCACCATAAGGATGTTAAAAGATCTAAGGATGTGGTTAGAATTTGTGGAAAGTTTGAGAATAAGTGCATCAGTGACAAGCATATAAGATATATACAGTCAGAGTTGATGAGTTTGAAATAAAGGAATAGTACTGTGTATTAATAAGAATGTGGATAGAATAAGGGTTTGTATTTTGGATGGAAAGAGTTAGCATTGGCCAACCAGATTATGTGATGGAAAAGGTATAGAATTTAATATTTTGAGATGTTGTCATGATAAGACAACCAAATATGAAATGGATCTGGATATAATTGTATATTTGAATCATAGTACTGTGGTATAGTAAAGGGAATAAAGATTTGTATATTTGAGTAAAGCTGAGGATTGATAAGAAGAGTTTAGGAATGGGTATATCGATGATCAGTTTATAAGACAAAGTAATCAGAATGTTCAGTTGAACAACGGAAATTATAGGATGTATGAGAATGGAGGTGAATTGACAAGTTAAGTAAACGAATTTTGAGATAATTTCTTTTGGAAATGATGTATGTGATTGGTTGATTAGGGTTGTGTTCTAGATTGGACAGATGTTATTGATTAACTGTCAGAGTAAAGTGATAGAGTTATAAGATTGGAATAAAAGGTAAAGTTGAGTTAATCAATTATGATGTGAATCTGAATATAGTTGGGTTTTGATCAGATAGCTATGATGTAGAAAAAGAGATAAGTATTTGCATGGAATTTTAAGAAATAAAATACAAGTATAAGAAATGATAAAGAACAAAGTTCTGTATAAGAAATAGGTTATCAAAGTTATGAGGATGCAATGAAGATTGGTATATAGCGATGAATATAGGTGATAAGACAAGAGTATATGAACATGAAAGGAAAGATATGATTTGTGTATAAGGAATAAATAAAGGAAGAATGAAATAAGAAATGAAATGAGATTGAGTTAAAGGATCAGACACGATAAATGTTATATGGAAGTGTATGTGATAATTTTTGGATATACAAGTGAGAAAAGAGTGATTGGTGAGGTGAAAAGATTTTATAAAGTGTATGTTGAATCATATTTAAAGAAGATTTAAGGTCGTGTTCTTGATTAAATGATGATGGAAAACGAATTTGGTTATTATTATAAGGTAATTAGAGATGGATTTATGATGTTGATTGATGAAAATGGATTGAAGTTACTGGTTGTTGTTTAAGTGATAAGTGACATGATATGAATGTATAAAGCAAAAAGGTAATTGAAAAGTTAAAGGATTGAAAAGTACTTTCCTGATGATGACAAGAAAGAGTAAGTAAATGAAGCAACATGAGAACATTAGAAGATATGTTTTATCAAATGTTCAGTGAAAATTCGAGGGCAGATTTTCTTAAAACGAGGGGAGATTTGTAACATCCGCAATACCGGGTTAGTGACTAAATTGAAAAGTTTCAGAATTTGGTGACTAAAGTAGAAGAATGAAATAATTAATGATTATTGGAAATATATGATAAAGGTTATTTAGTAATTATTAAAGGAAATTAAGGGTAAAATGGTCATTTGACCAGAAAGATTTTTATCTTTCTTTTAAGGTGATAAAAACGTGGAAATTGTGAGAAGAAAAGAAAGATCTGGAGCTTGGGTCATCTCCTTCCTCCTCTCTTCCCGTATGCTCCATGGAAAAGGTAAGTTTAATTTCAGTTGGTTAATTCTTGAGTTTTAAGCTTAGTTTTGATTCTTGGGGTGCTAAGAAAGATTATTTAGAGATTAAAGTAGGTTGAAATTTCAAAATGGATGAGTTATGAAGGATTAAATATGAAGAGTTTTTAAGTGAATTAGTGAAATAGAAGGAGTTAATAGATTTTGAAGTTGAATTTGACTTGTCATATGGAAGAGTAAGAAGTTATAAGTGTTAGAATTAATTTTGGATAACATGGAAAAATTGGTATGATTCTTGAATGCTATGTGGAAGAGTGAATTTTTAAGTTGAAGAGATATTGAATGAAAATGTATTGGTTTAAGTATGTGTATGAAAGTTAGGAATATTAAAGGGAGTGAAGTATGAAGTGTTGAGCTGAAAATGAAGTGATTTTCGAGCTCAAAATGTGATTTCTGGGCAAGGGGAATCGGTACCCATTCAAGGGGAACCGATACCCCCTCAAACGAACCATAATTTACAGAATGTCAAGGGGGAACCGATACCCCCACAGGAGGGAACCGATTCCCCCCTAAAGGAAAAATGTGAATATTGATTTAATAAGTTCGTTTAAGTTGCTAGTATCCAATTACAAGGTGTTACAGTAGGTATCTAATAATTGTCTTAAAATGTATAATTATGTAGATTCAGAGCCTAAACGAGTTCTGGAATCATTGACAAGTAAGATCGATAAAAAGGGAAGATAAGAGATTGGAATGGACTAGTGAGGCCAGGTGAGTGCATATTAGTATTATATGATGTTAAATGGAAATAAGACTTGCGACAAGTCTATTTTCCATAGTAAAATGCATGAATTCATAAATAGAAGTATATGTGTGTATGATTTATACGTGTTGACATGTATTGTATATATGTATTATATGGTTGATGTGAATGTGTGATATATTATGATGATATAAACCATATGATATGATAATAAATTATATGAATATAAAGATAAGTTATGTGATAAGATCTTTGATATATAAATGAAATATTACTACGTGAATACATGTTATGAGATAATTTAAGTAATAATATGAGAATATGGTAAAAGTGAGTTTATGAGAAAGGATATGAACTAAGTAAGCAAAGGTTACATAAATAATATATTAACTAGGAGACTTGAACTTCAGTGATACTATGATCATATAAGATAAGATAGAGGAGAAAGATTCATATGCTTAAATAAAATTATGATACATTAGTTGTATAATAGAAGCTATGAAGTGATATGAAATGATTATAGGAGTTGTACGGAATTGAATTAAGTAAATAGATTAAATTGTATATAAAAAATAATACAAGTAATATATTCAGGTTTATAAGTATAATGTAGGTTAGGTAATGTAAGTGCATACTAAGAAATACAGAATAAGGTAGATGATATGATGTAAATTATATTATGAATTAATGATGTAGGAATGAGATATAAATATGCAATAAACTTATGTTATATGATAAATATGAACATATGAGAATAAGAGATTAGATAAGTGAATTGGTGATAGAAGCTATATGACCATGGATTAGGTAAATATGAATAATTTAAGTGATATGTAACTATGAGTATTTGAGTATGTATCCATGTGAGTTGATTCATGAGGTTATATGAAATATTATACTATATGACTATGTGAGTATATGAAAAGAATATAGGTACATGCAAGTTATATCGAAAGGAGTTGTGTAACCATGCTTGATATGTATTACATGTATGGGAATATAAGAGAATAAACATAAACTATATGAAAAGATATGATTCATGTGATGTGAACCATGTGAATATATGAGAAAGTGTATAACTTATATGTATTACATGATGTATGTGATTTTACAAGAATGACATGAGTTATGTGATTACATGATTATAAGAGATCAGGCATGTGATAAAAGATAATTAATATGCATGTGTGAATATGAAATGATATAAATGACAAAGCCCATGTTATGTGTCATGAGAGCTAGGGGTATAGTTGGCATGCCAAGAGTCGAGGGTCTTTGTGGTCCTTCGGGACATATATGTATTCTTTGGAACATGTGTGAAGTCTGGTGAGACACATACTTGATCCTTGGCATATGTATATGATTCTTAAGGAATGATATGTAGTCATTCGGGACATATATGTATTCTTTGGAACATGTGTGAAGTCTGGTGAGACACATACTTGATCCCTAGTATATGTATATGATTCTTAAGGAATGATATGTGGTCTTTATGGACATTATTATATGGCACTACGGTGCAATTCTACGCGGCACTACGGTGCAATTCTATGTGGCACTTCGGTGCATTTATATGAGCTGTGGTGACAGCATTAGTGCACAACCTCCATAAACTCACATATCTATAGTTCTCACATATGTACATGGGCTAATCAAGAGATATAAACAATATATGTTAGTGATATGATAAATGTTATAGAAAGGATATGATGTTGTGTGTGTAGAGTGTTTGATTGAAAAGGTTAAGCATAAAAGTATGTGATTACATGATAAACTGTTAATGATGATTATGTGTATGTATTTATTTATTGTAATTAATCTGATATGATTTTCATGATATGAGGGAATCATGTAATTTGGTATAGCATGATAGAACATAACATGCATGTATTGATATATGTTATAAAGTGCATTATAAGTTTTTATGCCTCACTAAGTCATAGACTTAGCGTGTGCTTGTTTCACACGTAGGTTACAGAAGCTAGAAGAGAAATGAAGAAGAGTAAGACATGTCAGCATCTCCCTTACAAAATTTCAGATCAGAAAATAGAGGATTTAAATGTATTTGGTTATTTTGAGTATAGTTGGCATGTACTAATTGGTTGAATTAAGTATGCTCTGATTGATTTTGGTTATGGTGGTCAGTTTATGTAACTAAACCGTTTTTACTTTAATGAAATGTTTAAATTTTCTTTGAATTTTGTCAAGAGTCAAAGTTTGAAAAGTCAATGTGACACCTCATACTCGTATCCGGGTCGGATATGGGTTGGGGGTGTTACATAGTTAGTGCACTAGTCTTGTGTTTAAGATGTATAAAAGAGTGTTGTACAGATTAGTATAATGAATATACGAGGTATTATTCACACGTGTTTTAACATGGTATCAGTTGAAAAGTCTCGTGTGATATCTCACCCTTTCTAATTTTTCCCTTTTTCCTTTACTGAGTTTCATTTCCCCCTCTTTTCGTCCATGGATTCAATCGATTTTACTCATCCTCTTTACCTTCATCCATCGGATACGTCAGGGACGGTGTTGGTTTCGCATCAGCTGACTGGAATCGAGAACTACAATCTATGGAGCCGCTCGATTCGAATCGCGTTACTGGCAAAGAATAAGTTAGGGTTCGTCAACGGCGATTGCACTCGTGGTGATTTCGGTGAGCTGCTGCAATCACAGTGGGACAGATGCAATGCAATCGTTCTTTCGTGGATCCTAAACACTGTGAGCGCTGATCTCTTAGTGGGATTGGTTTTTCCTTCTACGGCCGCGCATATTTGGAATAATTTGAAGGAACGATTTAGTAAAGTTGATGGCTCTCAGATTTTCTTCCTCCGTCGAGAGATTGCTCTATTTACTCAAGGTGATTCCTCCGTTTCAGCCTATTATTCACATCTAAAGCTTCTTTGGGATGAGTACAGTGCGTTAGTCCTTGCCTCATCGTACAATTGTTCTGATGCTTCCCAAGCATTAAATCACGTTCTTCAGCAACTTTTATTTCAATTTTTAATGGGACTGAATGAAACGTATTCTGCCATTCGAAGTCAGATTCTCCTTCTGGATCCGCTTCCTTCAGTGAATTGGGTGTATTCGATGGTGGTTCAGGAGGAGTCCCAGCGTGGTTTTTCTTCAGGAGTTTCACCACTGTCTGATACAGTTGCCATGTATTCCAATTCTTCTAATTCTCGCCGAGGACGATTTAATGGAGTGTATAACTTTTGTAAGATCTGTGGCCATAAGCGTAACCAGTGTTATAGACTCAATGGCTTCCCTCCTGACTTCAAGTTCATCAAGACAAAGAAAACCTCCTCTGCCAGGGTAGCTAATTCGGATCAGGCTGTTAATCCTTCGGAGTCTTCTCCTTTGGCTCCGATGTTCACCTCGGATCAGTATAATCGTTTGTTAGAGCTTCTTAACAGAGATACTCATGACTCTGGTGATACTACTGCTGCCAATTTTGCAGGTATGGTTCATGATGGTTTACTTGCTCCTATGAATAATTATGTTACTTGGATTCTTGACACTGGAGCTACTGACCATATGCTGTCTAATTGTGAATGCTTGAGTAATCCTGTTGAATGTTTATCCCATTTTGTTCATCTTCCAAATGGTAAAACCCTTCCTATAACACACGTTGGTTCTTTTTGGTTTGATTCATCTCACTGCCTATAGAATGTCTTATATGTTCCTGTATTTGCTCATAATTTGTTGTCTGTCTCAAAATTGACCATTGACTTAAATTGTGTTGTTCAATTATATCTTGACTTTTGCATCTTTCAGGATCTCTCCAATGGCAAGATGCTGGGGATTGGTAGGAAACAGGGAGGCTTGTATGTTCTTCATTCTTTTGGTTCTTTTCTTAGTATTGTTTCTAAGGTTCCTAATGTGTCTTTAGCTATTACACCTCATTGTATGTCCTCTGTTGATAATAAAACATCCATTTGGCATGCCCGATTAGGTCATGTTTCTTTTCTCAAGTTGCATCATATCTCCTTGAATGATTATAAACTAGATTCTTCTGTTATTCATTCTTGTACTGTTTGTCCTTTAGCTAAGCAAACTCGTCTGCCTTTTCCAATTAGTCAGTCTCGTTCTAATTTTCCTTTTCAGTTAATTTACATGGATTTATGGGGTCTATACAGAATTTCCACTCATGGTGGCCATAGGTTTTTTCTAACAATAGTTGATGACTATACACGAATGACATGGGTTTACCTATTAAAACTTAAGTCTGTTGCTATTATCTCTTTAAGGAAATTTCTTTCTCTGGTCTTTAATCATTTTGAGGTTTTTGTCAAAATCATTCGTAGTGATAATGGGTCTGAGTTTTTCTGCAAAGAGTGTTCTTTCTTTTTCTCTTCCTTTGGCATTGTTCATCAGTCCTTTTGTGTTGATACTCCTCAGTAAAATAGGGTAGCTGAAAAAAAACATAAACACCTATTAGAAGTAGCTAGAGCACTTCGTTTTCAGTCTCGGGTTCCTATTAAATTTTGGGGAGAGTGTGTCTTGGTTGCATGTTACTTAATTAATAGGTTGCCTTCTGCTGTTCTTAACTGGAAATCTCCATATGAAATGTTTCATCATAAGCCTCCTTCTTTGTTACACTTAAAGGTCTTTGGTTGCTTAGGTTATGTTACTCAAACTAAGCCTCGTGACAAGTTTGTTCCTAGAGTTATTCCTTCGGTTTTTATGGGATACTCGGATACTCAAAAAGGTTATTTAATGTTTAGCCTTGTGTCTAAGACTTTTTTTGTGAGTAGGGATGTTCGGTTTCATGAAAATTCTTTCCCTTTTCATTCACCTGAGTTGTCATCTCGGTTATTTCCTTCACAACCTTTTGTCTCTGATTCTGAGTTTTTTGTAATGAATTTACCTCTATCCGATGTGTCTCCTAATTCAGTTTCTCAACAGTCTGCTTCTAGTTATTCTTTTAACGATCCGTGTCCTGCTGTTATTGGTGCAGAGTCTCATCACTTGTTACTTGTCCTTCTTCTAGTGCTCATGTTCATGTTGCTCATGTTGTTAGGAAGTCTTCTAGATTGTCCAAGCCTCCACTTTGGTTAAATGAATATGTTTCTTGCCAATCATCCACTTCTAGTTTTCATCCCATTTCAAATAACATTTCTTATTCTCATCTTCCATCTCACACCCAATCTTTTCTTTCATCCATTTCCATTATTGAACCTACCAGTTATAATGATGTTTTTAATGACCCTTTATGGGTTAATGCCATGCAAGAGGAGATTCAAGCATTAGAATTAAACAATACTTGGTGTGTAGTTCCTTTGCCACCGGGAAAGGTCCCCATTGGATGCAAATGGGTATATAAGGTTAAGTTTCGATCCAATGGTGAGGTTGAACGATATAAAGCACGTTTGGTTGCGAAAGGCTACAATCAGCGAGAAGGTGTGGATTTTGTTGAAACCTTCTCCCCTGTTGCTAAGTTGGTCACCGTACGAACAGTTTTGGCACTTGCCTCTTTGCAACATTGGTCTCTGTTTCAAATGGATGTCTATAATGCATTTCTTCAGGGGAACTTGCTTGAGGAGGTTTACATGCAATTACCTCAAGGATTTTGCAGCCAGAGGGAGAACATGGTCTGTAGGCTGCATAAATCTATTTATGGTTTGAAGCAAGCGTCTCGGCATTAGAACATGAGGCTAACTGAAGCTTTGGTAACTACTGGATATGTTCAAAGTAAGTTTGATTACTCACTTTTTACAAAAAGAAAGGGAACAAAAATAGTAATCATGCTTATATATGTTGATGATCTGATGATTACTGGAAATGATGCTGCCATGATAGAAGAATTGAAAAAGATTTTGCATGCTAGCTTCAGAATGAAAGATTTAGGTGAACTTAAATACTTTCTTGGTTTTGAGATACTTAGATCTAGAGAAGAGATCTTGTTGAACCAAATGAAGTATGCATTAGAGCTGATAGAAGAAATAGGATTAGGTGGTGCTAAACCTGTTTGTACACCTATGGAGCAGAATATTAAGCTTACCACTGCCGGTTATGATTCTAGTTTAATTAAAAATGGTGGGAAGAAGATAGATGATGAAGTGCTGCAGGGTGAAAAAGAAATCTACCAGAGGTTGATAGGTAGGTTGATTTATCTCACTCATACAAGGTCGGATATCACTTTTGTGGTACATCATCTGAGTCAGTTCATGCAGCAACCAAAACGCTCGCACTTGGAAGCAGCTCTTCGAGTGGTTAAGTACATAAAGAAGAACCCTAGTCAAGGGATCTTATTGTCTTCTGCAGGACAATGTCAACTATCAACATTTTGTGATGCTGACTGGGCAGCTTGTTTGATGACAAGGAAGTTGGTTACTGGGTTTTGTGTCAAATTAAGAAATTCCTTAATTTCCTGGAAGTCAAAAAAGCAGAACATTATAGCAAGGTCGTCAGCAGAGGCGGAATACAAAGGCATGGCAATGGTAGCAGCAGAAATTGTATGGCTAAAAGGTCTGTTAGTAGAGTTGAGTGTGAGGGATCTTCAGCCGGCTAAACTTTACTGTGATAGCAAGGCAGCACTGTAGATTGCAGCAAACCCGGTATTTCATGAGAGGACGAAGCATATTGAAATAGATTGCCATTTTATTCGTGAGAAAATACAAGAAGGGGTGATTTGTACAGAATATGTTTCATCTGCAAATCAGCCAACAGACGTTTTAACCAAGGCTTTGGGTACTCAGCAGCATGAATATTTAATTTCCAAGTTGGGAGTCAAAGATGTCTTTAGACTACCAACTTAAGGGGAGTGTTGAGATGTTAAGAGTTAGTTAGAAAGTTTGTTAATTAGTTAATGATCAGTTAGTTAGTTAGTGCACTAGTCTTGTGTTTAAGTTGTATAAAAGAGTGTTGTACATATTAGTATAATGAATATACGAGGTATTATTCACACGTGTTTTAACATAAACTGTCACAGCTGTGAGGCTTATATGTGTTTTTATTTGGTTACAGCTGCCTTGATGTCTGCAATTTATGAGGAAAACAAGGATGAAGATGGGTTTTTTTTTATTTGACAACAGTGGAGAGAACACATTTGGTGTAAATTCTCAGTAGGCCAATGCTTTGTTCTTGACAATGACAGTTTTATAACTGTCTGAAGTTCCTCTTTTTTAATCTCAGTTGTAAATTTACGCTAGTTTTAAGTATGATTTGTGAATGCTTATGAAATTTTAGGAGACAGATCATTTGCAATTAAATTGGAGAATTTTAGAGTTTAGGATACATCCAAATTCAAAGCCTTGACAACTACTATTTTTAACAAAATTATGTTCTACTGGAATTCTTTCTCTGCCATTTACTCTTGACCCATGCTAATCCCATGGATATTCCATGCTTAACTTTCTTGGCTCCCTTCAAAGCCGTTGTCTTAAAGCCTTCTTTTTCTTTGGGTTTCTTGGTGTCCTCTTTCTTGGCTGTAGCGTCCTCGTCTTCCATGACATTAATTCCTCCAGCACCCCATTGATCAGCCCAGCTTGGTGCCTCACTCGCCATGGATCCTTGTTATCCTTAAAGTCAGATTGTGAAACCAATACACACAATAATCATAACCTTGCTTTAAATGCGACAAAAGCAGAAAAAGAAAATTATGAAAACCATGGCAGGCAAATCTTTGCTTGAAGCATAGATTCTTTGTTGGATTTTCGAAAGCTTCTTTCTCTTTTCATGTATATTAAGCTTAGTCTATATCTCGACTTTGATACAGGAAGATAATAAGAGCTTAAAAACAGTATATATCATAAACAGGATCTACAACAAGCATTTGCAGAAGTAGGTTGACTATATTAAGGTTTTGATGTTGATGAACAGGAGTAATGATAAAAAGGCAATACGAAGGGTTTGATGAAAGGGAGAAGTACGCACCTGATGCTGGTGATGATTAACAACGGCTGCCGAGCCTCGAGAACAATTTGATTAAAGCAGCAGATGAACAATAATGAGATTTCTCTCCGCTCAAGAACCACTGGGAGATGGCTTGGTCGCCTTAATTTGCTTTTAAATGACTTGCCAACTCACTTGTTCCCATCATCTAAAGCAAACTCCATTGTATCATCTTCGTTCGTGTTTCTTTTTTAAAATTATTACAAATAATGCATATTGATGATTATAATATTTGATGTCAAATCTCTGTCCCTTTTTTATTCGTGTAGAGGCCTTTCCCTTTCAAACACCACAATTGAACAACAGTAATATTTTTTTTTCCAATAACAATTGAAATTAGTAGTTGTTTGACACCGATTGTATATCTTGAAAGATCTAAAGATTGGTATTGGGCCATTTTCAAGAGTAGAAATGAGTTGGGTAAAATATCCTGCTCTGGTTTGGCAGCTAATTCCATTGATCTAGCAGCCATGAATTGCTGAATATGGATGCCACAATCATAAAAATGAAAGCAGCTGCTTTGGGCTTGGCTTTATTAAATCATGCTTTTCCATTGGTGTTCTTTTCTAGTTGTCGAGATGGATGCCACAATCATACATAAAGCCAGGCGTGGAAATGCCACAAATATATCAGAGGTAAGAGAACTTTTCTTCCATGTGAAAACAACCTAAGAGCTTAAAACAGCAATAAATAGACAACCACAAATACAAGCAATTGTAGTAGGATGAGGAGCTCATAGTCTCATTATGAAGGCCAAGGAAAATTTACAAAGAACGTCATAAATATACTTAATCACGGGACAAGAACCTCAACAAATTCAGTCCAAAGTCGATGCCAAATTCTAAATAGACGATAATGTATACCTACACAGCAAATTGCAAGTTGCAACCCAACCAAATTAACTTGGAGCAACCCATTTAACCAATATGAATCATTGCACATTTCACTTTGATTTCCTGGTGGACTTGGATTTCTTCAGTTTACTGGACTTGTCATCGAAACTAGTCCACATCCACTAGGAATAGCGAAAGGGTATGTTGAGCTCTAGTACGCCTTGTCACGTCGGACATAGGCACCACCAGCAAGAAGCGCCTTCGGTAAAACGTAGTCATCTGGACACGCTTTCATTTTAGGAATCAATGTAGTTCGGGTGCCATTAGATATAAAAAAAAAATTGAAATGGGTATTATTTTGATAAAATTGCCTAAATCTAACCAGATTTTCAAAGCACGGTAGCAAAGCAACAATCAAAATAAAATATTGTGAAACTTTTCAATCTTAAAGTAAGAGTGAGAAAATAACAATTTAGCCAGCTTTTTTTTTTTGTTTTGTTCATAGTATAGGGACCAAAAGTGCTTTTACCGTCACCAAAAATTTACATCTAGTCGTAAAAGTCGTCGTTTTCTCTTATTCTAACAGGAAGAAAAAAGAGAGAAAGAAACAATAGAGTTGAAATGGATAAATGCATCATTGAAGAATATTAAACAATTCTAATGTTTCTCGGGAAAATAATGGACTGGGGAATCTGAAAGCTGAAAGCCGAATGAGAAAATCCTTGGAATACAAGGTTTACAATTCGAAAATGATCTTAGAAACATGGAAATGCTCAAAGCAAACAAAGAATTGACTCAAAAGCTCAAGCTGAGCTCCCGCTGTTAATAACTTAAATTTTGTTCATCATATCCCATGTCACCCCTTCATGACATTGTGATTCCTTCTTGTTTTGCTAATCTAAAAAGGCCTCGTGTGGCGCCCTCTGGCCCGGCCACACAGAAGAGTGTTCCGTGGGATCGGCAATTCATCTCTCCATGAATTTGCAGGCGAGTAAACCCTGAGGTAAAACTGCTGCCCTAAATATTGCCTGGCCCAGTTCTCAGACCTTATATTCCACATCCCCACGTTGTCCAGAGCCATGTAAATGGCGGTCCATGACCTCGGATACACCTGCACTTGCATTCACTCGAACATATCAACAATACAGGCTTCTTCCAGCTGATGCAAGGATGGAAACACAACTATCTTATATACTGCATTTGATTACCTGAGTAGTGCAGCGGGATACCGTGTCTCTCAAGTTGTAGACTTTTCTACTGGCAGGCGTCCATTGGCCTCCTTCCATCCTGATTCATCCAACATATTTTTTTAACGTGTTTTGGTCATACATAACTTGAACCTAGAGAACAAGTATTGGAAAGAACTTTACCCTACAACAAAGAAGGAATAACCGTCGATATGCCATGACTGCACAGTGTCCTCCCAGTTTTGAAATACAATTTCGACATATTCCCGGAAGTTGGCTGCCATGACAGAAGTCTGAAAGTAGGCATTATTTCCTGAAGGAGGCCAGGTAGGAATGCTTCCGAGGTTGAAGACTCCCGGAATCTTGAAGTAATCTGCTAGTTTTAATGGAGTATCTGGTGGAACATATGAGACACCATTGACAGCATACCTCTGTTTTCCATTATTATAAGGAGCAGAGTTTGCAACTATGATGGTGCGGCTTGGGGTGATCATTCCATAGTGGTAGGAGCCTTGGGGATTAGGTCTAGGTCCACTCGCTGTCAGGTTCCGTCTGGTAGAAGGAAAAAACTCATCAGCAAAATGTTTTTAGATTATATTATAGCTTCCAAAAAAGGACATACCGTATGGATCTCGCCTGCATGACCGATGGAGCAATTTGAATTGTGGGAGCCCCAGGAATTGGACCAGAAACTCCCTTTTTAGAATTGCTGTAGTGAAGAATGGCAGTTGTTGTGAGCACGCGACGAGTGAAGCGGGAAGAGACAACAACATAGTAATCCTGCGGCACCTGATCAGCAGTGACCAAGAAAGAACACGACTGCCCAAGATGGATATCGAAAGAACTGTAGGTGTTCTGAATAGTATGAGATCCTTCAACTTCTATGAGCTTCAGCTTGTGCCCCTGGATCCTAAAGTTAATTGAAGTTGAGATCCCAACATTCGATACCCTAAACCTGTATGTCCTACCCGGATCAACCTTGAATGTGTATCCATTCCACCCTCGACCATTAATAATGAGCCCGTCAGGGAAGGGAAGGTTATGACCACTGTCCAAGAAACGTCTCAATACCTGAAGAAACGAAGATCACTTCAGTATATTCGAAGCAGCGGAATATCAATTAACTCAGGTAGGAAAATAAAGACGGATACAGATTTCTTACATAGTGATTTCTCTTATACCAGTCCCCAGTCAGTACAACAAAATCCCCAGCCGGAGCCGGATAAGGTACCGGGATCTTAGGGCGGCTCCAGATTCTGATGCTACCATATCCTCCAGCAGCCTTATGGAATAAAAGTGATGGGAAGTAGAAAAAGGTACCAATCTGATCTTTTACTTGGAGAACATAAGTGAAGTTTTTCCCCGGTCGAATCGGACAATTTGTGCCTAATGCTCCATCCTGCCATGAGTTCCTCCATTGCCGCACTCCATTCCTGAAGAAACAAAAACAGGGGATGACATCAAATACAAAAAAAAGAGAGCATTTCAATCTAGATTCCTTTAGGCGATAAATGTATGTAATACTAAGTAATAATAAACATTTGGCTTCATCTTGTAATTTGCAAAGTCGCCAAGCTCCGTGCTTTAATATAATGTTCAATATATACGTATTAAAGGAAGTTGCATAGTGAAAGAGATATTAACCCAATATAAGAACTAGGCCGAAGCCCGTGGTCTCATGCTGGTCTGCCTAAATATGCTCAAACTCAGTTACGGATCCACCTTAGTCCAAGGTGGATACGTGTCTATCTTAAAATTCGAATTTTCTTCGATTAATTACATATTTATTGATTGTGCCCAACCAATACAAAAAATTTATGTTATTAGTGCATGTGTGTCCACCTTCAAAAAAAGTTTCTAGATCGGTCACTAACTCGACAGTAGGACATAATCAAGCCCATGCATTTAAATATTTTATTGTGACCAGTTATGCCACAATTTTAATATTTAATAGACGAAATAGGTAGTGGTAAAAGATACCTTTGGTAGTCGGAGTGAGATCCGAGTATTGCATATAGTAATCAAACACGAATACTAAGAAAATGAAATTATAATACCCTTAAAGAGTTATTAGTCAGAAAAAGAGAGATTTTTAATCATTTAACCATGCTTGGACCATATCGTTAGAGAATTTTTAAGAGATTGCCTGTGAGGGTTAAACCAACAGAAAACCAAGATGTCAAAAGTAACCATGCCATCTCGACCCCACTCCACATTATTTCTAATATGGACTTCCATTCCAAAGGATCAAGGATAAGGAATGTGGATATGCTCATTCCATAGACCAATATTATGAAGAAATACATCGTCTGATCTATCTGAAAGGCATTGACTTGGCAGCATATTGAGAAAATGTTAAGCTTTCCAATGTTTTCACATTTAATTCATTCCTTGTAAATGCTGAAGTGATATAAAGGGAAAGGAAGAAGTTTACCAAGAGACGAGGAATGGTTCATTTAAGTAGTTATAAACACTGATAATGAGATTATCATTAGTAATTGCATCGATGTGAGGCCCTGGAAACTGCCCATTTATTAAGATCCCCTGTATCACATTTTAACAAAAAAAAACAAAAATCAAGCATTTCCCAAATGCTAAATTATAGAAAGTAAAAGCATCTCACTTTCAACAACAAAAAATCAGAAGAGAGATAGAGAGGTACCTGCTGCTTAACGCCGAGAGGGTAAACATCACCGTACGTGACTTTCCAAGTGAAATACCGATAAGGGTTTTCTCCATTGACGCCAAAAAATAAAACACAAACAATGAAACAACTAAGTAGAAGCTTGTTATCTGCCATTTGCTTTTCTACTAAAGAATACAGGGAACAAGAATGCTTTGTTTTGCAAGATGTTAAATAATAAACACAGATCTAGAAAAGAGTAGAGTCTTTAAGGCAACATTGTTTTATCTTTCTCTAAATCTGTCTTTCCCTCTTTCTTTTACTTTTAGAATGGAGGGAAGGTAGAAGTAAAGCTTTGTTTTGTATTCTGATATATAGGCAGAAAGATAAGTAGTTTATAGAGGGTTACACTGCATTTACAAATTAGGCATTAGCTGTCCCTGGGTTCCAACGAAATACGGTCGAAAGTAGAGAAACAGTGGTCCCCATTTCAATCATGGCTATTACCCTTCACGTGGGTTCAAGTTGAAGTGTAGGCTTGATGTTTGACGGTTCATGATTTGGATTTTAGTTTTTTAGTTTAACCCTTGAAAGCTCATCAAAACTGGGATGGAAACAAATCTAAGCTTGTGATCATATGGAAATACTTTAAGTATAGCCTGTCGAGGCACATTACACGGGTCAGCCACAATCACGTGCAAGCTTGGAATCAACTAAAACTTTCATGTGACCCCTGTCCGAATTCTCCAACAATGACTTCTGATCCATCTTCAGTTTTCCACGCACTGCACAATTAACAGAGTATGGCCAAAAGAAAGCATCATTATTAGGAAGTCATTTTGCGATGGGGCAAACAGAGGAGATATCAGATTACCAATTAGACTGGGGGAATTTTTTCTTTTTCAAGCTAAAGAAAGCTAACTAGATTCTATAGTTTATAACAAGAATCAGTAATCAATGATGGCCACTGAGTTCCAAAAATCCATAAACAGCCTTCCCATGTGGTTTTGATAAACAGCCTTCCCTGCTTGAACAAGGAAATGTTATTCCACGCCCTTTTCCCACCTTCCAATCACAAAAAGAACCCATGTGATTCTTCCAGGTAGAAATTGTGCACCCGGTCTTTCATAGAAGTGACCTTTCCCCCAAATGTATCCCTACAAGCATGATTTCTAACTTGGAAGTGCAATATTCCCACAACTTTATTTTCTGATAATTGGGCTTTATATTTTAAAACCTAACTACTTATGCTTAAGCAATAAGTTAAAAGTAAAGAATATTAAGTTGATAAATTACGCCTTGGGGTCCTTCACTTGGCACCTTACTGACTAATACATTGTTGTAGACTATGGTAAATGGACAATAGTTGGAGACTAAAATATCTGATTCTTGCATCGAAGGAACTTGATCAAAGGAAAACACACAAACAATACCAATGCTGAATGTCAAATATCCTCATTTCCGATTTTTCATCTAAAATAGTTCGACCACGAGATAGGGCTGAGCACTTGTATTACTACGAACCACTTATAAAAGCCATGAGAACAAATTCAAATCCATTGAGGGGCAATGTAAAACTAAAAACAAATGTTGATTAATGGATGTGGCGACACTTACTTGGGTCGGTGGTAGTTATCATGGCCACACCCTTAAAGTCGCAGGAACCAGAAGCTTTCCCTTCCTTCTGATAGTAGCTATCGAATGCATAAGACGCATGGTTCTTCACATTATTAGGCTGGTAGCAGCTCTCCCCAGGTTGACTCTCTGCAATTTGCCCTCCCAGGACCACAAGCCCAGTCCAGAGCTGTCTGCAATGTCTTCGAATCAACTCCATCCATTGCAATACAAAAGGTCTGGTTAGTTGTATCATTTGCCAAAAAGGTCCCACTTCCTGATACATGAAGCAAATTCACTGGGGTTGAATTCAAATAAAACAATCCCCAATTTGCCTCCAATGTTGGGGTGACCTTAAGTCCTCATTGAACAACTCATATATATACAAACTGGAAGTAATTTCTGGATGCGATGGGGTTCCGCCGATCTAAGACATGCTTGATAAGATTCGAATTATAGGTATCTGCATTATCTTTAGTAGCATAATGCTCTTTCGAGTCCCCCTTTGAAGGCCACCCACTCTCAGTAACAAGCACCACAACATCGGTAACATTTAGATTCTTCATAGAAACATAGGCAGCATCAATTATGGCATCCAGACATTAGTGTAATGCAACAAAGTATTTGGATCAACCATTTCTTTAGACGGTGCCAATGGCTTAAACAAGGAATTATCCAAGGGAACCACACCTTTATTCTCCATAAACACATAATAAGGATAAAGGTTCATCATTAAAAAAGACCCAGTTGTTGACAAAAATTGAAGCAAAGGTACCATAACTGAAGTCAAGCATTGGTTAAAGCGGTTTCAAAAAACGGTCCGCGACCGCGATTTCGTCCGCGATATAGCGGTTTCGCCGCTGTCCGAGTTACCACGGCCGTAATAGCACCCACGACGACCGTAATAGCGCCTGCAACGGCCACAATCACAGTAAATCCGAAATAACCGAAAATACGACCGCGATTTGAAACCTGGGTTAAAGTAAGCCTGAGAAGGAGGAAAGGTATCAAGAATAATGGAAGCTGCACGTGGAGTTGAAACCTTGATTTGAGTATGCAAATTTGCAGCCACTAAAGCACTGTAAAGATACTGAATTGCAGGAAGCAGTAAAGGAGCCGAGGACGGCACGGCCGTTAAAACCTCATCTCCTACAGCAATACCAGTGATGAGTGTTTCCGGGTAGTAAGCGACTACGTTTCGACCGACCCAAGAAGCCGCCGTGGTGTTGGATGACCCTATTGCCAAAAGCTGGTTATTTGGTACACTGATAATAACCCGGATCTTTGTCTTCGCCAATGCTTTGATTATATCTTGGTTTGCATCATAAAGTCGAATGTGCGAAATTTTTTGCACTTGAAAGAATGAAACCAACTCCGTTGGTGACAGCAGATCTGAGACATCCGTGCCTAAGTTAACACCCACAAACGGTTCTTTATCTTGCTCTTGACTAAGCTGCTTAATTTCTTGGACTAAAGTTGACGAGTTTGCTGCAAAAAAATCATTAAATTAAAAAAATACTATAAAAATTAAGCCTTTATCCGTTTTTTTTATTTCTAATAAGCTATTTCCAATTGGGGTTTTTGAGACATTACCTGTACAAGGAACTGTAAAGCAGAACAAAATGCTGATGATAGAATAAGTGGTGAACTTAGAGTTCGCCATTGAAGAGGAGCTTGAGCTTTATTTCTACATCCTCTGCTGGAGATCCTAACATTATCTTTGCAAGCTTTCTATTAGTGTTCACTAGATTTAGGGACTGTTTGTTTAGATTAAGCATCGAATGATTAAGAGGTTATGTATGAATTAACTCTAAGTGTGATATGTTATTTGATAATGATTCTGAATCATTTAGAATGTATTTATGTGTTGAATCATTCAGTACTATTTGATTTAGAAGTGTTTTACTAAATCAGTCAATACTAAACCATTCAGAAGTGAGAAATAAACACGCTGAACGTTAAACGGTTCCATTCAGAGCCAAACAAACAACCCCTTAATTATCTTGTAGTATTTATATTGTTTCTGATAGGGATCGACTTTAGAGGTCGATACTATTAGGGCTGTAAATGAGACGAGACAGATCGTAAGCTATTCGAGATCGACTCGATCAAGGCTCGATAAATACTCGGATCGAATGGACTCGACTCGAGCTTAAGTTCTTAACGAGCTGAAACGAGCTACTCGATATTTAACTCGAAAAGCTCGTGAGCAGCTAAAAAATATAATATATTAAGATTTTATTAAAAAATAAATAAAATAATATTAATATTTATATTTATGTATTGATTTTTTTTTTAAATACAGTAAGATTTCATGTATTTAAGGTTCATGTTCGAATTTAAGTTTGAGAGTTCAATCGAGTTAAGTTTAAGAAATTTTTTTTCATTTCGAGCTGCTCACGAGCTTCAGTTCAGGATTTCAAGTTCGAGTCGAGCTTGAAAATTTTAAGCTCACGAGTTTTCGAGTCGAGCTCCATTTCAGAGTTTTCGAGTCGAGTTCAGCAATACTCGAACTCGACTCGGCTCGTTTACACCCCTAGACACTACAATAAGAAGGAAGAAGGGTACCGACATTTATCAAAAGACTGGCAAATTCAAAGAGTCTTTTGGGGGCTTAACTGGTTTTCTCTGCTTCCCCAATGAGGTTTTTTTTCTGGTACCGTCCATAATTCAATTTCTAGTCTCACATTTACCAGAATACCCCTTTGAGCCGAAAAATTAAAAAAATTTCGAGAGTTTTGCCCACAGGATCAACAATAACACATTCTAATTCCGACTCGATTGTTCTCGTTTGGTGAGCGTTACTTTGGGGAAAGTGCTAAGGCAATAATGCGGTAATTAGAAGCAGAGGCGGGTGAGGAACTGTGAAGGGGCGCCATTGTAAATGAGGTTCGGTGAGTTTGAGATGTTTATTGAATGCTGATTAAACAATACAGGCTTGCGATTCTAGAGAGGCGTTGCAGCAGCTCGCATCGTTTTTAGCTGCTTTCTTTCCACCGTCGGATAATGCTTCTTCAAAGTGTTTTCCCCCGAAAAAATAGGTTAAAATACCGATTATAGACCGGACTGTAAGTAAAAATGAGTAACTTAATTTTTTTTTTATTTTGAGTTATTCGAGTTAAATTATTAAAGTTATTCGAGTTAATTTAAAATTATTGATTTGATTTTCAAGTCGAGTTGAAATTTAAAAATTTTAAATTACTTGAAAAATAAAAATTTGGCTGACTATTTTGACTGTTTTATGATTTAGTTCATGTTTTTCTTATTCTTTCAATTCCTCCTTCATTTTAAGTCAATTTTTTTATCAAATTTAAGCTTCTCCTAAACTATCGTAGAATACATATGTTCTTTCAATTCTTTCTCTTTTATAGTATTTTTTAATTTAATCATTCAATTTTTCATGATTTTCTTATTTCTTCAATTCATTATTCATTTTAAATCCATTTTTACTAAATTTGAATCACATGCTCCTATACCACTATAGAATACTTATGTAATTTCAATTCCTACTTTTTACTAAAAATATACTCTCATCTTATTTAGTTCATTAACTTTGTATTTTACTCAATTTAATATTTTGACTGCAATTATTTACAAATTCTTTCTTGTCATCAATTCCTTAACTCTTTTATACTCTCATCAATACTTTACCTTCAAAATATTTTCTTTAAAAATATAATATTATAAATATATTTTATAATTTTAGATTGTATTTGATATATTAAATAACATTATTATAATGTGAAAAGAATATGAATAAATAAATATATATATCTTATATGATTAGAGAAAATCAAAAAAATTAGAATCAATACTTATCATAATACTATAAATAATTATAATAAAATTTGTATAGGAACTCGAATAACTCGACTCGACTTGAAAAAAAAATTCAAGTTAAGTTCAAGTTATAAAATACGACTTGACAACTCGAATAACTTAAAAAAAAATTACTCCACTCGATCGAATGTTCACCTCTAATAAACGAGAGAAATCAAGGATTTTGTTTTAGAAACTGAAATATTTTTTGAGTTAATTGCAACATACATGCCCAAACTATGACTCTTATATTAAATTAGTCCCTAAACTTTTGAACATTTTAATTCCATCCCTAAACTATGACTCCCATTCTAAATTGGTCCCCAAACTTTTGAACATTTCAAATTCATTCTCAAACTATGATATTTATTCTAAATTAGTCCCCAAACTTTTGAACATTCCAATAATATCCCCCTAAATCATTCAAAACTTCAAAATTCAAATTAGAATATTTAAAAGTTTAGGGATTAATATAGAATGAGGGCTATGGTTTGGGGATGAATTTGGTATGTTCAAAAGTTTGGGGACTAATTTAAAATGAAAGAATAGTGTGAGGATGGAATTAGAATGTTTAAAAGTTTAAGGATTAGTTTAAAATGAGAATCATAGTTTAGGGATACATGATGCAACTAACTCTATTTAAAAAAAAAAAGAATAGGTATAGTTTTTATAGAGGTTTAAATAACTAATCTTCCATTGAATGAAGGCTTGAATGGAATTTAATTTAATTACTAGTAATTTTTAAATAAGCTGAAATTGCAATGATAGTATTTAATCAAGGGATCAATGCGTCCACAATCACCCATATACGTGATGAACAATTGGGTGGGAACAAAATTCCGGAAGAGCTAAGACAATAATGTGATGAACATGGAGGATACCCCCAAGTATCAAACGAAAACAAAACAGCATCTCGTCAGCTCAGGTACACGAATACACCATAACAAGCAACTAGTGAGTCACGAGCATAATTCACATGTTGGGGTTACAAATGTCTACGAATATTGTATTATTTTTGCTTTCACGCTTTAGATATTAGCATTTTAGGGTTTAACATAATGTACTCAAATGTTGAACGATTTTGAAACGAAATGAATTTTAACCGTACACGATTTATTTAATTTTTAAAAGTGTAAATTACAATTTTAGTAATTGAATTTTACTCTCTTTCCTATTTTACTCATCGTACTTTAATTTTTTTTTCAATTTTATAATTAAACTTTATATATTGAGTTTTTTTATCACTTTTATGTTAATTTTAAAATGGGGGTGATAAAACATAAAATATTAACCACTAAAAGGCCCCACAACAATATCTCTTTTGACCTTTGACAGCACAAATTAACTTAAAAATATCCTAATTTTAATCAAACCGATTTAACATGACTTTCTCTTCGGAGGTTACACCAATTTCCTGAAAGACTAGATGAGATAGCCACACACACAAAAAAACCATTGTAATATTACCTTTTCTTGACCTTCACCGCTATGGCTCTACAATAAAATCTTCCAGAATTCGAAGCTCCTCTAATCTCAATGGAGAAAGTGTTTTGCTGTTGTAAACTAATCTGACAGTAACTAAAGATTTATGGGAGGTATCTTGAGATTGATTACTCAAGAATATTTGAGCATGACCTTAATAAAGGAAAGAAGATGATAAAAATGAATTACAAAGTGAAGAGAATGTTAACCATTCTTTTATTCAAGCAACCTATTTTGAATTCTTGATACATAAAACTTGCATCTCTTTATAGTAGAAATGTTTAGGTTCTTAACTAATTCTTAACATACTATATGTTAAAATAATAGCAATATGAGCAAAATATTCTTTTCTCTCATTGGAAAAAAATAAACCAAAACATGGCTTATATAAACAAAAGCTAAACTAACTGCATAACCAACTTCTAACTACTATTAACAAAGCCTACTCATTTGTTATCTCAACACTCCCCCTCAAGTTGAAGGATGAAAGATGTCTTTAATCCCCAACTTGAATAATAAATGCCCATGCTATTGTACTCCAAGCGCTTTAGTAAGTGTGTCTACAAGTTGATCTACGGAAGAAATATGTCTTGCTTGGATCAAACCCTTTTGTATATTTTCTCTAACAAAGTGGCAGTCAATTTCAATGTGCTTAGTCCTCTCATGAAACACGAGATTTGAAGCAATTTACAAAGCAACTTTATTGTCACAATAAAGAATCACTGGTTCTCTATTGTCCATTCCAAGTTCACATAAAAAACCAATTATCCAAACAATTTCATGTTGCGGAAGACGACTATCGGATAGAGCAAAATCGTAACTGATAATTTGAGAAAATAAAAATGAAGATAAAAGAGACACAAAATTTACGTGGAAAACCCCTAAATAATATAGGGTAAAAACCACGGGCAACGGTAGAAGAATTTTACTATGAGAAAATAGGAATTACAACTTCTCTCGATCGACCAAGGAGAAAACAATGATAATTCTCTCTTGATAAAAAGGAGAAAACAACTCTCAAGAAACTTTCTAAATTCTCTCTAGTATTGGAAGAAAGCTAGAATGCTTTGGGATGGTTTTGAAGCTAAATGAGCTAGGGTATTTATAGTTAAAGCTTAAGGACTAAACTTGTAAATACCCTAAAAGTAAAATAACTAAATTGGGTATTTTACCCTTTCACATTTTCAACAAAAACTGCTTAATTTTCGGTGGAAAATTTTCAATCAATTTGCAGCAACTTTCGGTGCATTTATGCACACCAATCTTTGACTTTTCAATAATCTCCCACTTGAAGATTTGATTGGAACAATCATATCTTCACATCATTCTTTCTACCTTGTATCATCATGTTGCTTACGTCTCTGACAGGCCACAGAAGGATCGACACCAAGTAAATTTATCAGTATTGATCACATTCGTCATGAAATCTGCTATGTTGTCTTTGGTATGGATCTTCTGCATATCTATCGTCCCTTCTTCCACCTTTTCACGAATGAAATGGTACTGAACTCGTATGTGCTTTGTCCTTGAATGAAATGATGGATTCATTGCTAAATGCAAGGCGCTTTGACTGTCACAAAACAGAGACATACTCTTGATTATGCCCAAACTCCTCCAATAGCATCTTCAACCAAATTGCTTCTTTACTGGCTTGTGTAGCTGCTACATATTCTGCCTCTGTTGTGGATGTATCCACAACAGACTACAATTTTGAAACCCAGCTTACAGCTCCACCAGCAACTTTGAACACATACCTTGTAGTAGATTTGCTTTTATCCAAATCCCCTGCATAGTCAGAATCTACATACCCATTGATTAATAAATTTGATCCTCCGTAACATAATGCAACATTTGAGGTCCCTTTGATGTATCTCAGGATCCTCTTTACTGTATTCCAATGCTCTTTGCATGGATTCGCCATGTACCGACTAACCACTCCCACTGCTTGTGCAATGTCTGGTCTTATGCATATCATAGTGAACATTAAACTTCCCACTGCCGATGCATACGGTACTCGAGACATCTCCATCCTCTCTTCTTCACTGCTAGGACTCATACTGGAGGATAATTTAAAGTTAATAGGAAGAGGGGTAGAAATTGACTTACAATCTTGCATGTTGAATCTTGACAAGATCTTTTTCAAGTAATTCTTTTGTGAAAGCCAAATCTTCCTATTACTTCTGTCTCGGTGAATTTGCATCCCTAAAATCTTGTTTACTGATCCCAAGTCCTTCATTTCAAATTCCCTAGCCAGTTGTGTCTTCAATTCTTCAATATGATCTTTGTTGGGTCCTGCAACCAACATGTCATCCAAATACAACAATAATATAACAAAATCGTTATCACCAGACCTCTTGAAATAAGCACAAGGGTATGTATTAAGTCTGTTGTATCCAAGGCACATAATGAAGGAATCAAATCTCTTATACCAACACCTCGGTGCCTACTTTAGACCGTACAGAGATTTGTTCAACCTGTAAACCAAGTTATTCTTTTCTTTTTCTTCAAATCCTTCAGGCTGGAGCATATAAATCTCTTCTTCAAGATTTCCATGAAGAAAAGTTGTTTTAACATCTAGTTGCTCTAGATGTAAGTTCAATGTAGCACACATTTCCAAAACTACTCGAACTCTTGTTAGTCGAACCACAAGAGAAAATATTTCATTGAAATCAATACATTCTTTTTGAGCATATCCTTTGACCACCAGTCTTGCACGATACCTTTCAACTTGATCATCACCATTTCGCTTGATTTTGAAGAATCATTTGTTACCAATTGGCTTCCTTCCTTGTGGTAGTGGCATAAGGTCCCATGTATTATTTTTATGAAGGGCTTCAATTTCTTCTTGCATCGCCATCATCCACAGTGAAGCATCTGAGATGTTTATTACCTCCTCGTATGTTGATGGCTCACCGTCCTATGTTAAAAGGCAGTATGCAATATTTCCTTCTATAACATAATCTGAGTGCCAATTGGGACATCTTCTCACACGATCTGATTGACTAGTTGTTGGAGCTTCAGAACTCTCTGGTTCTTGTTCATCATGTGCTAGTTCTGCTTCAGAAGAATCTCCTTCTTCAACCTCCTTTTCCACATGTATCTGTGTAGTCTCTTACTTTTCAGTGCTATCATCGTCTTCTTTTCTTTGTAGTTTATCTTCTACAAAGATAACATCCCTGCTGATGATCACTTTGCTGGCAGTAGGATCCCACAAGTGATACCCCTTGACTCCATCAACATACCCCAAGAATTTGCATTTCCTGGATTTTGG
The DNA here is from genome assembly GCF_006381635.1 of Hibiscus syriacus. Taxonomy (NCBI): domain Eukaryota; kingdom Viridiplantae; phylum Streptophyta; class Magnoliopsida; order Malvales; family Malvaceae; genus Hibiscus; species Hibiscus syriacus. The sequence goes on along the minus strand of NW_024061764.1, from coordinate 1,361,975 downwards.
ATTCAGCTTTGAGATTTCTTGGGAGTTGTACATCACGTACACAATACTTCCAAATACATGGAGGTTTGAATAATCAGCTGGTTTACCAGTCCACATCTTCATTGGTGTCTTCAGCTCTATTGCAGTTGATGGAGCTCGATTCACCAAATAACAGGCGGTATTGACTGCTTCTGCCCAGAATAATTTTTCTAGGCCTGCATTCCTCAACATTGCTCTTGTTCTTTCTAACAAGGTTCTGTTCATCCGCTCTACCACTCTATTTTGTTGAGGAGTGTTTGCCACTGTGAACTGTCTTTTGATGTCTTCTTTCCTGCAAAAGTCATCAAATTCTTCGCTTGTGTATTCTCCTCCATTATCTGTTCTGAAACACTTTATCTTATTTCCAGAATCAAGTTCCACCCGCGCTTTGAAGATTTTGAAAGTGGAAAACACATCTGACTTATTCTTAGTAGGGTATACCCAACATCTCCTGGAGTAGTCATCAATAAATGAGACAAAATATTTTGCTCCACCTAGGGATATAACTGGTGCTTGCCATACGTCAGAATGAACCAATCCTAGAACACTTTTGCCACTAGAATTTGACGTGTTGAATTTCAACCGGTGCTGCTTACTTGTTATGCAATGCTCACACAAAGGAAGTGTTACCTTTGTTAAGCCTGGAAGTAGCTTTTGCTCCACAAGGACTTTCATTCCTTGTTCTGACATGTGTCCAAGTTTCTGATGCCATAGCATTGCAGAATCTGAACTACATGAGGCAACAGAGGCTTCTGCTTCTAGCAAAGTCTCTCCCTTCAGCATGTACAAGTTTGTTGCTATCTTTTCGCCTTTCAGCACCACAAGCGCTCCACGAAACACCTTCATGATTCCTTTCCGTGTTTCAATCTTGCTTGCATTATTATCCAACAATCCGTAGGATAATAAAATTTTCTTCAGGCCTTTCACATTCCGCACATCTCGAACAACTTTAATTGTTCCATCATACATCTTCAATTTGATGGTCCCCACGCCAACGATCTCTAAGTCATGATCATTGCAACTATACACAGATCCTCCTGAGACAGGTTCATAATGATGAAACCATTCTCTTCTTGAGGTCATGTGATATGTTGCTCCCGAATCAATGAGTCATATATCTGCAAATCTCTTTCTACCTTCCACGGTGGTTGAAGCTTCACAGCATAGAGCATCTCCATCATCTGAAGTGTTTGCGGTATTGCCTTGTGGATTGGAGTTTTTATTTAGACTCCAACAATCCTTCTTCAAGTGACCCTTCTTTCCACAGTTGTAGCACTTTAAATTCTTCTTGCTCCTCGACTTCGATCTACCATGTTTGTGACTGCTGCTTTGGCCACGTTCTGTTGATCTCCTTCTCATCGTTGTCAACGCTTCAGCTTGTTGTAGATTTACTTGTCTATCTTCCTTGTTTTTGTGCCGATTTTCTTCTTGAAGAACAGCAGCTGCAACGTCATCGAAGACTAGACTTGTGACATTACTGTTTGTCAAGTTGATGATGAGTTGATCATACGAATCAGGTAGACTTTGAAATAGAAGTTCAGCACGTTCTTGTTCTCCTATTGTACATCTTAAGGATGTAAGCTGAGAAAATAACGTGTTCAGTGTGTTTAAGTGCTCCGTCACTGAAGTAGATTCTGGCATCCGGAGAGTATACAATTTCCTCTTAAGGAAAATTTTACTGTGCAACGATGTGGCCTCGTACAATTTGGTGAGATGATCCCATATCTCCTTAGCTGTCTTCTTCTCCTCGATGCTTGACAATACTTCATCTGCTAATGCTAGATGAAAGTTTTCCATAGCATTCCCGTCCATTTCGATCCATTTGTTGTCATCTGTTAAATCTACCGGCCTTTCACTGATAGCTGCTAGACACCCGTCTTTCCTCAGGATGTCCTTCATCTTCAATTTCCACAATGAGAAATTTCTCCCATTAAATTTTTCAATATCAAATTTCGTTGCCATAGCTTCTTTTACGGATAGCTCCCACTATTTCACTATCGTGAATAGTTCTCTGGAACTTTCAAAGAATGGGTAATAACTTCTTACTTTCTTATGTTGGAGGATCCACCTTTTGGTGGCAACCACAAAGACAATAAGCAGATATTACACACTCTAATCTAGCTCGGATACCAATTGTTGCGGAAGACGGCTATCGGATAGAGCAAAATCGCAACTGATAATTTGAGAAAATAAAAATAAAGATAAAAGAGACACAAAATTTACGTGGAAAACCCCTAAATAATATAGGGTAAAAACCACGGGCAACGGTAGAAGAATTTTACTATGAGAAAATAGGAATTACAACTTCTCTCGATCGACCAAGGAGAAAACAATAATAATTCTCTCTTGATAAAAAGGAGAAAACAACTCTCAAGAAACTCTCTAAATTCACTCTAGTATTGGAAGAAAACTAGAATGCTTTGGGATGGTTTTGAAGCTAAATGAGCTAGGGTATTTATAGTTGAAGCTTAAAGACTAAAATTGTAAATACCCTAAAAGTAAAGTGACTAAATTGGGTATTTTACCCTTTCACATTTTCAACAAAAACTGCTTAATTTTCGGTGGAAATTTTTCAATCAATTTGCAGCAACTTTCGGTGCATTTATGCACGCCAATCTTTTACTTTTCAATATTTCAGATGTGATTGTGGTCATAATTATGTAATTTACCTCTACAGAAAAATGGGTAATAGTGTTTTTTTTTTTACTTTCAGGATATCAAGGATTCCCTATATTTGACACAATAACTTGTCACAGACTTTTTGGAACTGGACATAAAACCCAGTCTGAATCACAATAGACTATAATGTCTTTCTTTTTGGATGCCTGAACAACAAACCCTGTCTTGGGTTGTTCTTTACATACTTAACAACCCTCAAGGCAACATTCACATGTGACTCATTAGGTTGATGCATGAACTGAATATGGATTTGTACAGCAAAAGTGATGTCTGGTCTTGCATGTGTCAGATATATAAGTCTCCCAATTAACCTTTGATAAACAGTTTTATCCAAAAACACGGGATCTTCAACTTTGTCAGGTAACCCATTATCAAAATCTACTGTAGTGAACTTTGCATTTTGTTCTAATGGAGTTGAGACAGACTTTGCTCCCCTAAACCTGAATCTTCAATCAATTCCAATGCATATTTTCTTTGATTCAACAAAATTCCTTCTTTGGATCTCAAGATTTCAAAGCCAAGCAAAAACTTCAAGTCTTCTAAATCTTTCATTCGAAAATTCTAATTCAATAGCAATTTTAACTATGAAATTAAATTATTACTACTCTCAATGATAAGCAAATCATCTATATATATCAACATCACAATAATCTCTTCACCTTGCCTTTTTGTAAACACAGAATTGTTTGATTTGCTTTAACTGTATCCCGCCTTTAAAAATGACTCAGTAAGTTTCATGTTCCATTGCCTTGAGGCTTGCTTCAAGCCATAAATGGATTTATGCATCCTGCAAACTGTAGCTTCCCCTTGCCTGCAAAATTCAAGTGGCAACTCCATATACACTTCCTCAGACAAGTCTCTTCGAAGAAATGCATTATACATATCCATCTAGTAAAGAGACCAACCATGAGCAGCAGCAAAGGCTAAAGCAGTTCTCACAGTTACTAATTTGGCCACATGAGAAAAAGGTTTCAGTGTAATCAATCCCTTCCCTTTTATTGTAACCCTTAGCCACTAAACGAACCTTCTATCTCTCAACATCACTAGAGGCTTTATACTTGACCCTAAACACTCATTTGCAACTAATGAAAACTTTACCATGGGATAAAGAAATTAAAGACCAAGTATGATTATTTTTCAAGGCTCGAATTTCCTCTTTTATTACCTGAACGCACAAAGGATCTTTAACAGCCTCATGATAGGTTTTAAGTTAAACAATAATTGAAGTGGCAGAAAGTAAACATTTTGTGGAAGAAGGAAGATGATTGTAGGAAATACCATGAGAAATAGGATACTGACCTGTAAATAGAGAAGATTGGCAAACAGACACAAAGTCATTTAACCAGGTAGGTGGTTTGATAGTCATTGTTAACCTTTTAACAGGATGAGACTCAACAGCTTGAATGAAAATAGGCTCAGGATAAAATAACACAGAAGGCAGCATATCAGGGAATGACTAGATACTGACTGAGCAGGATTAAGCATGGGTAATTCTGTTGATACAGTAGGTTGTGATAATGGTGAAACCTGAGAAGAAGTAGAAGGACTAGAAACAGGTAAGTAACTACTCTACAGGATCTAAAGTAAGAACTAAAAAAAATTAGAATATAGAAAAGTAGTATTTGATGGAAAAAAACAAGAAGAATAAAAAGAATCGGATCTTAAGCCAAATTGGTGCAGCAGCTACTTCGAAACCTTCTTCCTCCCAAATTGGCGGTGCCATTATAATTGAGCCGGATCTTGAGTTGTTAGTTGTGCTGCTGAAAAACCCCGACTTTGGTTTTTACCTTCTTGACGAGTGAAGAACAGTGAAACTGCTAGACATGATTAAGGTTGGTGGGGTTGATACCGATAAAAATGTGGAAAAGAAGGTTGAAGTCTCTTTCATCTCCAACGCCATTGAGCGTTCCCGAAACAGTGCGTGATATAGGCTTCGTTGCACTACCTGATCCATATTTTCTTGCATTATTAAAAAGAAAATCAACATGAAAAGAATACAATAAACATGGTAGAAAATTAGTATGAGGTATATAAATGGGATACTTGATATAGAGTGGTGAGACGTTTAATTGACGAGCGTCGTGTGAAAAGTGATGATCTTCTTTCAAGAAATCGACGTGGTCTATAGCTGAAACTCTCCCGAGTGAAAGGATATGACGTGAGTCCATCCGACCAATGATATTTAACTTGGATTTGGAATTGGGAACAAATATGGAGGTTGTGAGCTTGGAGAGTGAGTTAGCCTTTTGAGGACCGAGTTTGGATTTGCAGTTGATGTTATTGCTATGGTAATGCTAAGACAAGTGTAAGTTTTCAGAATTCGGCGGAAGTGCATTGAAAGTGCAACACCGTGATTGGTGGCGAGAATGTTGTCTTCGATGAGTATGACCATCCATAATGAAAAGACTCGAGTTACCAATAGAGTTAATGAGTTAGTAGCTAAGTTGAGACTGTAGAAAGCAAAAGCGAAAACATTTTCTTTCTGTTTTATGATAGAGAGAGCATAAATTGTTTTATGTAAAAAATCATGACTCAAAAATTAATTGATTTTAATTTATGCGTGGGGAGAGAGGAAATGTACGAGCAAGCGAAGACCGAAATGCTTCAGCAAGTGTCGGAGATGGAGAAGCAAAGGATGAAATTCATCAAGGAGATGAAATCGAAGAGGATACAGTTTTTCAATTTTGAAGCAAGGGAAAAAGGAAGTGAAAATGAATATATATATATATATATAAGTATTATTAATAGAATATTAATTGATTAAAAGATTATTAAAAAATACCATGTCATCACAGCATTGAGAAAAAAAAAACTTAATGTATATAGAGTTGAGGAAAACTCGACTCAACTTAAAAAATTAATTTTTTTAATTTTGATTTATTCGAGTCGAGTTATTCGAGCCAACTTAAATTATCAATTGAGTTTTCGAGTTAAAGTCGAGTTGAAATTTCAAATTTTTGAGTAACTCGAAAAATCAAAAATTTGGATGAGTATTTTGATAAATTTGTGATTTGGTCATTGATTTCTTATTCCTTCAATTCCTCCTTCATTTTAAGTCAAATTCTCACCAAATTTGAACAAGATGCTCCTAAACCATCATAGAATACACATGTACATTCAATTCCACTTTTGATAATAAGTTTTCTATTTTTTTAATTTGGTCCCTCAATTTTGTATGATTTTCATATTTATTCAATTCATCTTTCATTTTAAGTACGTTTTTTACCAAATTTAAACTACATGCTCCCCTACCACTATAGAATACATATGGAACTTCAATTCTTATTTTTTTTACTACAAATATACTCTATTTTTAATGTAATCCTTTAACTTTGATTTTACTCAGTTTAGTCTTTTGACTACAATTGTTTACAAATTCTTTCTTCACATCAATTCATTGACACTTTTATACTCTCATTAATCTTTTATCCTCAAAATACCTTTTTTGAAATATAATATTATAAATATATTTTATAATTTTAGATTGTATGTGATATATTAAGTAACATTGTAATGTGAAAATAATACGAAGAAATATGTATCTTATATGGTTAGAGAAAGTTAACAAATTGGAAAAAATACGTACTATAATATTATAAATAATTACAATTAAATTTTTATAGAAACTCGAACAACTCGACTTGATTTTCTTAAATTCGACTCGACTCGAAAAAGTTTCAAGTTAAGTTCAAATTATAGAATATCACTCATCAGCTCAAATTACTCGAAATTTTCTTACTCTACTCGACTCGATCGAATGCTCACCCCTAAATGTATGAAGTTCAATTATTAAATTAAAAAATATATAGTATAGTGAGTAAAATAAGAGAAATAGTAAAATTCAATTGTTAAATTTACAATTTACCCTTTATAAAAATACTGTAAACTTTAACAAAAACCCATTAAAACGACTTTAATTTTCAAATCAGGAAAAGAATTAAATGAAGAGCGACTAAATTTTAAAAGTTCACATAGTACAGGAACAGAGCGAATTAAACCATTGCCTTTCCTTCTACTTTCTTAGGGAATTGCAGAAAACTGTATTCTTTTTCTTCCAATTCGGTTCTTGACGTGAAGTTGACGGATGTTTCCGCTCTTATGGAAAAACATCTAAAACCAGTTCTCTAATTCTCGATAAAGTCAGGTAGTGAAGATTTGGAGGGGGTAGAAAAACACAGAATTTAGTAACTCAATCTCATATGTAGATCCAAAGTAGACCGAAATAAGTAATACTGCGTTCAACATACATTACAAAAACACACAAAGCTCATTTTGATGCTGTGTGCCGGAAGCATATGACAAAATCTGGGTTCATGAGTTTGTTTTTGTTGGGACATCATTAGATTATTCAGTCAGAACCCCCTCAACATTTGATTCTTGTCAATTCGACAAATTATTTTTGAATCCCATCATCGGAGGGCATTAACGAAGGCCATCAATGAATCAACATCCCTCTTCTCAGAGGCATACTTTATAGGCTTAGCTGAGTGTTTGGGAAAGAAGAGTATGGTGGGGAAGCTTCCCAACTGCAACTCTTTCTGTGCGTACTCCTTCGGTTCACCATCAGCTCTGAATTTTGCAACCTTCACCCCAGAGCCTGCCAACTTCTCAGCCAACGCAACATATGATTCTTCCATAGCCTGTTCAAAATTTATACATTGATCCGTCAGATTAAAACCCAAAAAGAAACAACATTTTTCAACCTAATTCCGCATACTATGAAGCAGGGGTTACCTGGCAATAAGGGCACCATGGGGCATAGAGTACAACAATCCAAGGCTCTTTCCGGTTCTCCAACCTGGTCAAATTCTCAATGCCTGCCCTACTCAATGTTACCAAGCTCTGGCTATTGAAAATGTCAGTATGAGCGGCAGCCCCATTTCCATTTCCATTTCCATTACCATTAAGTTGAGCAGCACTGTCTTGTTTCAAGTTCCCTTTATGGAGACCACACTCCTTGGCCTTGGCATCCTCCCACCACCACCTTCCTTCCCTCTCATGTTGTCCTGGTAATACTGGTCTAGTGCAAGGCTCACAACCGACGGACACAAATCCTTGGGAATGCAGAGAATTGACTGGAACATTCATCGCCCGGAGGAAGTTCCAAATGTCTATACCATCAACATTGGCAACCGGGTTCCACTTAACCAAGCTACCAACCCCACCATCCAAACCTTCAAAAACAGGGTCAACTTGAACAACAGGGACCTCCGATCGAGTTCCTGGAGATTGATCTTTCCTTTGACCAGTAATCCAAGCACGTAACCCCTCGAGTGCTCTCCTCAAAGGCCTCACTTTCCTAACACGGCAGCATTCTTGGTGCCCATCCTCGTAAAATGAGAACAACCCTTTGCTCCTAACCAAGGCCTGAACTTCAACAGCATCCGGAAACATGTACTCGATACGAATACCGTAATGCTTCTCAACCTCATCAAAAAATCGGTATGTTTCAGGGTTCAGCCTACCAGTATCAAGGCTAAAAACCCTAAATGGTCTACCAGTCAATTTTGCATACTCGATCAAAGCAACATCCTCCGCCCCACTGCAAAAAGAAAAATTAAATAATTAAAATATTCCATCACAGATTAACACTCAGATTTACCATAACATCAAACGAATCTAGTAATTTAAAAAGTAACAGTGGCACCAATATATTAAAAAGTCGTATTTACTTTGCAATTTAGATCCTACGGTGAAAACATTCGATGAAATTGCTCAGGCCATATAAGTTAACGAAGCTAATAAATTTTGAGGTAAGGATTTACCTGAAAGCAATAGCGACGTCGTTTCCAAATTTCTCTAAAGCCTTATCCATGATTTCAAGTGGAGAAGCGTTGTCAAGTTCTTTGGCCAATTGCTCAAAATCCTCCGCCTCAACTTTTTCCAACACTTCTGTTAATCCATAAATAGTAAATCCCGATCAAACCTCTCTAATCAATATTAATTAACAATTCGAAAAAAGAAGAAGAAAATTTTCTGAATTTTTTTACCAGGAGCAGAGATGCTTGCAGCCTGAGGGAGCAGGGAATCATTCCTTTTTGGCTCTGCGTTCACGGGCTTTACTGCACAACGTTTTTTAGATAGATTCACCGTTGCATGGAAATTCGCTAGCCTGAATGAACCAATTTGCGGAACTGGAACCCAAACAAAAACATCGATAAGCATAATTGATCCCCAAAAAAACGTTTTAAAAAAAGATGAAATTAAAGTACCTTTGAGGTCTGATGAGGAACTTGAACGAGAAAAGCCGGAACCATAAATCGCAGCCGAAGAAGAGGTAACAGAAAACGCCATCTTCGAAAATGTATACCTTTGTTTATAAGAAACAGAAAAGAAAAACAAAACTTTGGCTCCCCCCTGAGACTGAGATTCTGGAAAATTTTCCCCGTGTTTAGCGTTTGGGAGAGAGTGAGAGGGGTTAAAGGATTAAATAGACTGATTAAACACGGGGTACCACGTTCATTGAACCTGGACGCAATTTCGGATAAAATGAAATTGCTTACATGGCTGATTGAGGTTGGTTGGGTCTTAATATAGTTGATCATCGCTTATGTCACGTGGCCAGCACAAGGGAGACGTGGTCAATGTAAAGACCAATGTTTTTAAAACTGGACTGGACATTAAACCGGTGAAGGTACTGGTTCACTGGTTCAATCGGGTTCAACCGCGGTTGAATCGGATTTTATATAAAATAATAATTTTTTTAATTTTACATAATATTCAAAGCAATATTAATATATATGTAACACTTTTTTTAAGTTTACAATATTAAAAGGTATAAAAATATCACAATTCATAACATGTATAAATGAAAAACCATAAAATCAAGTGAAACAAAATGATTTAAATCAACTACAACATAATATTTAAGGTAAAACATATTAAATAATAAATATAATTATATAACTATAATCAAAAAAATAAAATTGGGGTTTAAAAAAAACATAACAAATGATGTTATTTGGTTTAATTGTTTTAAAAAAATAATCTCACATGGCTAAGAAACATAGAAGAGTATCCCAAAAGTTTAAAGAGTAAAAATATGAGAACAAAACAATCCCACATGGCTAAGAAACATAGAAGAGCATCCCAACATACTTCTATAAATAATAGAGGTAATTTGACATTCAAAATCATGGAGTCTTTTGGTGAGCACAAAGCGAACTATTCTTTCGGCTCAATTAAGCTCAAATTTTAGGCTTCAATCGAACTTCTAATTTTTTTTTGAGTTCGAGCCTTTTCGATTTCAAGTTTTAATATTATATTTCGAGTTGATAATTTTTAGCTCGTGAGTTTTTGAGTCGAGTTGAGCTTACTTTTAAAGTTTTCGAATTCGAGTCGAGCTCAGCAATACTCGAATTTGACTCGGCTCGTTGAACAAACGACGTTGTTTGGTTTAATTTTTTTTAAAGAAAAAAAGTGAACCGACGGTTCAAACCGGTTTTGCCGGTTTTCAACCGGTTCACCCCGGTTTTCAGCCGGTTCTTTCGGTTCTTTACCAATTCTGTGCTAATTCGGTTTTGGGAGTTAACCGGACCGGACAGGCCATCGGTTCACGGTTCAACCGGTCGAACCGACCGATCCGGTCCGATTTTAATAACATTGGTAAAGACAGTTAAAGTTTATATTTGGAGGCTAGAGAAACGGCCCTATTATTTTTTTAGATTCTTCGTGTTCTGTTTTTCCTGGTTATCCTCCTGATTTTCAGAACCGGACATGTTAGCGAACCGGTCATGCTATCGGTTTAATCGGTCGAATCGGTTTTATCGGTCGGAAGAATCGAACGACGTCATAATTATTTAAAAAATTAAATAAAAATATCAAAAATATTTAATAAAAAATGATTTTTTATATCACAAGTCATATTCAAAGCAAGTTATAACATATATATAAGTTAAAAACCATAAAATCAAGTGAAACAAAATGATTCAAATTAACTACAACATAATATTTAAGGTAAAACATATTAAATAATAAATATAATTATATAACTATAATTAAAAAAATAAATTTGGGGTTAAAAAAATCATAATAAAATGATATTGTCTGGTTTAATTTAAAAAAAATAATCTCACATAGTTATGAAACATAGAAGAGCATCCCAAAAGTCTAAAGAGTAAAAATATGAGAACAAAACAATCTCACATGGCTAAAAAAATATAGAAGAGCATCCCAACTAACTTCTATAAATAATAGAGGTAATTTGACATTTAAAATTATAGAGCCTTTTAACAATATATTACCTCTATTATTTAAATATTTAGAAGTTCTATATAATTAAAGGCTCGTTTGACAAACGACGTCGTTTGGTTTAATTTTAAAAAAAAAAACAAAATTGGCGGTTTTTTCTGGTTTTCAGCCGGTTCGATTCAAACAGTTCAACGGTTCTGATCGATTTACTAATAGCGGTTCAACCAGTGTATATTGAACATGACTAAACAACAATTCCTGATTGAACCGGCCGGTCCATTCCGATTTTCAAAACAATGGTTATCCTTTAATATTTTTGAAATTTGACTTAAGGTGTGGTTCGCAGTGTGCAATTTATTGTGAACTCAGCCCTAAAGAATCATTTTGGGTGGCCCAAGTCATAAGACAAGCTCCAATCTTTTTCATTAATAATATTACCCCTTTCTGACAAATTTAAATGGTGCGGAAAATATCTCATTTCATTTTCTGTCTTTATTTTTCACTATAAAATTAAAGATTCTGAACAAATACTCTCACCCTCAACCTGCTTTAGCCTTCATTTTCATCCAAAAACTGAGAAACACAACAATATGCGGTCCACATTATGAAACTTCACGTTTATCCTTTCATTGGTAATATATATATATACATATGAATTTATCCCCAAAACATAATCTTTTTCTACATGAAAATTGATCACATAATATTAAAGATTCAAATTTTAAATATTTAAATATTTAATTTTAATGAACAAACTTTATTCAATGTTAGCTTCAAAATTAATATAGTCTAGATTGAAATTATTTATCTCATTTGTCTATATTTCTCAAGATTTGTTAAAAACTGTTGATATATGCATTATATTTATCAAATAGGCTATCAAAATTGTTTATATGCATAAATTTCTGATTAAGCATGATTGTATGATACTTGTAATTTTATGAAGAACAAGTTTTACATGTAGTAACTATTGCTTTGATATGTCTTTGAAAAATATTTTGATTTATTTATTGCATGCATTATTGATAGGTCCGTCCATTGGCAATTGTAACACGTAATACGTCACAAAGCCTCAAAATTTGGAGGCCCCACACTTTAAATAATATCTAGATTTTGCTTTTAAGGGGTTCAAATAATACTATTTTTTTAAATAAAATATCACGATTATAAAATTGTTTTGTGACATTTAACATTTTATTAGTTTCATATGTTTGAATTTTTTATTTTAGGCTTAATAATCAAATAAGTGCACAAACTATACCATTTTTTTCGAATAGGTGCCTACAATATTTATTTTAGCCCATCCAACTGCCTAACGCTACAAATGTTACCACTTTAGATGCTCGGACAGTCAACAACGTTAATTTCCTCCGTTAAGTGACACGTGTCACAATCTGATAATTTTAAAATTATTATATAAAATTGAGAATTTTAAGGATTTTGAGACTTTTTTGTAAATTGAAAGAAATTAGGATTTTTTTATAAATATAATAATATTTTAAAAAAAATAAATTTCAAAATTATCATATTGTGACATGTGTCAATTAAAGGAGAAAACTAACAGTCGTTACGTCTCGGGCACCTAAAGTGGTCACATTTGTAACGTTAGGCACCTGGATGATCCAAAAAATACTGTAGGCACCTATTCTGAAAAAATGTATAATTTGGACACTTATTTGGGTATTAAGCCTTTTTATAAGAAACAATCGTAATATATAAATTTGATATTTTACAATTTGTCTTAAATATTTTAGGGATCTCATTTTAAAATGTAGCACAGTGCCTCCAAATCTATTGAGACGGGCCTAACTATTAATATGTTGATATTTATATTGTATATAATATTATTTATACTATACATACATGTTATGTTTGTCATGTTTCATATGAGTGGTATGTTGCATGATGAAGTTCTAACAATTCACTGTTTTTTTTTAAATAGTCTAGAGTGATTACAAATGGTCCATCTGTCCACTAATAGTTCATTATTTCTCATGGTTCATCCACATCCTAATGGTTCTTCGCTCATATTCATGCAGTTCAATGCGTTCTATTTATGTATGATTGGCTATAGATTTTGGCACATCTTGTTGGTGTTTAGCAATAATGACCATAATGAAAACGAACTAAAATTTAAATGATTGTAATATAAATTTTAAAAATTCATTAACCAAAATGAAAATATCTTATAGTTTTGCGACCACCAATGTGGTTTACCCTTTGTTATTATATGCGAAATCTACTTTATAGATCATTTTGGATATGCAAGACAGAAATGGTCACTTTTTAAAGGGAAAAAAAGCCAATTATAGTGGTGCATTTTTTCATATTTGGCAACGTTTAGTCTTCCATGTTGCAAATACCGAATAACACGACAGCAATGAATGGAGCGTGGAACATTTACTGTAGGGAATAGAGGGATACCATGCATTTATTAAAATGATTTTTTAATATAAATTCATATATCGCATATGTCATTATGTAAATTTCATGATTTTAACTCAATAAATTATGCGATAAATATTTTTTTACTGCTCAACCAAACAACAATGAAGAATCTTAAAAGTTGATTTGAAAATTTATTTAAACTTTTTAAAATGTTAGAGGTGTAATTTTTTTTAAGTTTTGAATATTTTTTTTAATTATGGCCTAAATAATATTTGGCGAATAAGATTGTCGGAACAATCTTTCAGTTGGGCCCGAAATTGGGCTTCGACTTGAATGAAATGGTTAGAGTCGCCACCGATAATTTATTTTAAAGATAAAAATGGGTTGATCGGACACATTAATTTCTTACCTGATATGCATCTCACCAAAAATATGTCGGATTCGGGAGTCAGTTACAGTCAAGGAATGATTAGCACCCTTGAACTGCCCTTTCGGTACTAATTAATTTCTAGTTGTCTTTAATTCAGAAAATTAAGGTAACAATTGATCCAAATTACTTACCTTTAACGGTTTTGAAAACACACCCGTAAAAAGTCAAGAAAAATATTAGATGAAGTGTAGAATCGAACTAATTGCAAAATTAAATGTAAACTATTACTACAATAAAAAAGGAAGTAAAATTGATAAAAACATAAAAACCCTAAATAAAAGCTAAATACTAATAAACAGAAAAATAATAAAGGACTAATCTAAAAATATAAGAGAAAAGAAAAATAAAAAAATATAAAAAATAAGTAAAATAAAACAAGATAAATAACATAAATAAAACAAAGCAAATAAAAATAAGAAAAAAATAAAAAAAACAATATAAAAAATAAAACAAAACTAATATATATATATAATGAAAAAGATAAAAGATAAAAATAAATATAAATAACATTATGTAAAAAACAAATAAAGAAATAATATATATATATATATTAAATAAAATAGATAAGGGGAAAAAAGAAATTAATTGTAACAAAAAAAAAGTATATATATAAGTGACTAAATTGGAAAAAAATCAAAATAGAAGGTCGAATTTAAAGAGGAATTCAAAATTAAAAATGATTTTGGGGCCAAAATGGAGGTGTTGAAAATAGGGGGATCGAAACTGCAATTTCCCCTTTAAAAAAAACACGTGGATCTAATTTAGGGTCGGATCGAGTCACGAGTCGGGCAGCGGGTCGCTATAAAGGTCAAAAATCATAAACACATTTTCATTTCTTCCCCTTCCCTTATTCCGATCAAAACAGAAGCCCCCAAATCCTCTGAGTGTTATTCATGTTCTTCGTGAAATGAAGAACACTCAACCCTAAACCCAAAAATCAGTCAGCCACCACCTAGTCGGCCGTCGTAGATCGACGTCGGCCGCCGGTCATCGGCGGTGGCAAAAAAATTGTGTTTTTTAAAATCTCTTTCCCTATTCTCTGCGAAAATCAAGTTATTTTCTTCAAAATAAGCCTCGGGAAGACTAGATTTAAAGAAAAGATCTCGAAAATCCCTCCCCCGGTCATCGGCCTTTCGTTTGAACCAAAAAAAAGAGAAAAATGAAGACTACATGCAAATAAATACGACAGCCGATAAAGGTAAAAATACCTTTCTTTTTTTTTATTTCTCTTTGCTTTTGAATGTTACAAGACTTGGTGTAACACCCCAACCCGTACCCGACTCGAATACGAGTCCGAGGTGTCACTTTGACTTTTCAAACTTTGACTCTTAAAGAAAAATCCCGGGAATTTAAAACTTTGTTTAAAACAAAATACGTTAATTTATATAAAAGATATCACAAAATACAAACTCGATCAGAATGCTCATAATTAACGACTTATTACATGCCAACACTCTATACACAACAAAATACCTACTTTGTCGATTACTTCTGATCTGATCTTCTAGTAATAATATTGTCCTTGATACTTATATTCTTTCTCTTCTCGTTTCTTGGTACCTACGTGTAAATCACTTACACGCTAAGTCATAGACTTAGTGAGGCAATAAATAAACATGTAACAGTAGATTCATGAATATGCATTCTTACCATTTGATCATGATATTTCAATATGCATGTATATATTTCATATGACATATGTAACCAAGTCATGCACACATGAAACTTACCTTTTTGCATCACTTTCACTTTAATTTATTTTTCAATTGCTTATGTATATTGTTGTTGAGAACAAAGGTATGTGAGTATATTGAGGTTGTGCACTAATGCTGTCACCACAACTTGTATAAATTCCCTCATGGACATCGAACATTTGTTCAATATTCGTCCCGAAGGACTGCTATATATGTCCCGTAGGACCACTACGTCCCGAAGGACTACAATACCCTCGACTCTTGGCATGCCAACTATACATATAGCTTTCGTATCATATACTATGGGCATTTATGATGAATACATTTCTCATCACTTGTTCTTTCTTTTCTGTCACATATCACATGTATGTGTAACCATGTATTTCATATCATATCACATGTATCACGTATTGTATATTCATATGTCATTTCATATCTTCACATAGCTTATTTCATTTCACATTGGTCATGTCTCATAGCATATATCACATATGCATATAATCATGTATATCATATCATATATCTTATGTTTCATGCTCTTATGTTTATGCATATCATGTATTCATGTACATGTAAGAATCACATATCAAATAACATTTTAGGAGTCACTTCTTACCATAGTAACTCCATCATTGGCTCATCGCAAGCCAATGTTCGTTCAATAATATAAGTACAATTAAAATTGCACTCACCTTAGCCTTATTTGCTTTGATTCGATCATAATCCTTTGATTATTCCAGAACTTGTTTAGACTCAATATCTACATAAATATAACATTTCAAAACAATTATCAGAAGCCTAAACCTTAAACTTGATGTTAACAACTTAAACCAAATTAAAGAACCAAATTCCATTTTTTATTTAGGGGGAATCGATACCCCCCAGGGGAATCGATACCCCCTGAACATACTGGAATTTTTTGTTCAAGAGGGGGAATCGATTCCCATTCATAGGGTATCGGTTCCCTCTACCCAGAAATTGTATTTTAATCCCGAAAATCATCAATTCTTCTATTTTAAACCCCTACCATGTCATTAAACTCAACTACCATTACTTAAACCAACTTATATCCATGAAAATCATCTATAACTTCAAAATCCTATCCTTCATATGTAATTCAAGAATCATACTCAAATTTCAATATGTTCTAAATACAATTCTAACACTTCATATTCGTTAATTAACATGATGACAAGTCAAATTTAACTTCAAATTCAACTTATCAACTCTTTTCCATAATTTCATATAAAATCTCGTTTCCTTTAATCTTTTATAACTTCTTCATCTTTTGATCATAAGACAACTTAAGCTTTCCTTAAGCTTAGTTATCATCTAATGATCAAAACCTAACCTTTAATTTAACAAATAACTAACAAATCAGAAAACTCACCATATGCCATGGCTCTCTCGTATAGAAGAACAAAGAGGAGGAGGAGGAGAATCTCTAGATATTTCTTCTTATCCATTTCCCCTATATATATCCCCAACATATCACATTTTAATTCATTTAATGGTTAAATGACCATTTTGTCCTTTAATTCCTTTAATAATTACTAATAACTTTTAGGAAATATTTCTGAACAAATCATTGGACTATACAAATATCCTACTTATATCACCAAACTCTAAAGTTTTACGATTTAGTCACTAACCCGTATTTTAGGATGTTACAAATCTCTCCCCCTTAAAAAATTCATCTTCGAATTTTCATTGTACAAAGAGATGGGGATATTGAATCTTCAAGTCCTCTTCACGTTCCCACGTCGCTTCTTCCACCTTGTGATTACTCCACAACACTTTGACTAATAGAATAGTCTTGTTCCTTAATTGTTTAACTTCATGGGCAAAAATTCGGACCGGTTCTTCCTTATATATCAAATCCGATTGCACTTCTATTTCTTCTGGTGATATAATATGGGAGGGATCAGATCGATACTTACGAAGCATTGAAACATGGAAAACATTGTGAATTTTCTCCATATCAGGTGGCAAAGCTAATTGATATGCCACTGGTCCCACTCTCTTAACGATTTCATATGGTCCAATAAACCGAGGACTCAATTTTCCTTTACGTCCAAATCTCAATACTTTCTTCCACGGAGATACTTTCAAGAACACTTTATCTCCGATTTGAAACTCAATTTCTTTCCTTTTTAAATCAGCATATGATTTCTATCTATCAGATAAAGCTTTCAGATTATTCTGAATTACTTGAATTTTCTCTTCTATTTCCTGAATCAACTCAGGACCAATAACTTCTCGATCCTTAAGTTCATACCAATTCAAGGGTGTACGCCATCTTCTCCTATATAAAGCTTCATAGAGAGCCATTTTGATGCTTGATTGATAAATATTTTGTACGCAAATTCAGCAAGTGGTAAATACCTTTCCCATGATCCTTTGAATTCAATTACACAAGCTCTTAACATATCCTCCAGAATTTGGATAGTTTGTTCGGATTGTCCATCGGTCTGAGGGTGAAACGCTGTGCTAAAGTTCATTCGTGTGCCCAATGCTCCATGTAAAAACTTCCAAAATCGTGACGTGAATCTAGGATCCCGATCAGAAACTATGGAAACAGGTACACCATGTAACCGTATAATCTCTCTAATATACAACTCATCATATTTATCCATAGAGAAATTAGCTCGTATCAGAATGAAATGAGCTGACTTAGTCAACCTGTCTACAATCACCCATATTGAATCTCTTTTGTTCAGAGTTAAAGGCAACCTCATCATAAAATCCATCGTTACATTCTCCCATTTCCATTGGGGAATTGAAATTGATTGTAACAGTCCCGAAGGAACCTGATGCTCAGCCTTAACTTGCTGACAAGTCAAACACTTAGATACAAATTCTGTGATGGCTTTCTTCATTCTCAGCCACCAATATCGACTCTTGAGGTCTATATACATTTTGTTTCCTCCTGGATGCATTGTTAATGGACTACAATGAGCTTCCATTAATAAATCATTCTTTAATTCATTAACATCTGGAATCACTAGCCTTCCTTGATAATATAGGTTCCCATCAGTTTTCATCTCATAATCTGTACACTCTCCATTCTTTATTTGCTGCAACTTCTTTGAACACTTTTCATTTTTAGCTTGAAATTCTTTAATTCGATCTAACCATGATGGTTTGATAGTCAATTCCACACAAATTGCACCATCTTCGCCTAATGATAGTTTAGCATCCATAGCTCGTAAGGCTGCAAACGTCTTTCGGCTTAAGGCATCCGCTACCACATTTTCCTTTCCGGGATGGAAATCAATCACAACATCATAATCCTTGCCAGACTCAGGTTGGACTAACACTGGAGCTTCTGTTAAAATCTTCTTTTAACTTTTCAAAACTCTCTTGACATTCTTGAGTCCAAGTAAATTTTACTTCTTTTCTCAACAGCTTAGTCAGGGGTAATGCTATTATTGAAAAGTTTTTAACGAACCTTCGATAATAACCAGCTAACCCCAGAAAACTTCAAACTTCTGACACATTCTTTGGAACTTCCCACTCCAGAATAGGTTTAATCTTTTGAGGATCCACTCGAACTCCTTCTGTAGAAATTACATGTCCAAGAAATGCCACTTCATTCAACCAGAATTTACATTTAGAGAATTTAGCATAAAGCTTATTGTCTCGTAAATTCTGTAAGACAATCCTCAAATGAGAACTATGCTCTTCCTATGACTTTGAATATATTAAAATATCATCAATGAAAACCACTACGAACTGATTCAAATAGGGTTGAAAAATTATGTTCATTAAATCCATGAAAGCAGCTGGTGCATTCGTAACTCCAAACGGCATTACGATAAACTCATATTGACCATACCTTGTTCTAAATGCCGAATTTGGAACATCTTTCTCTTGAATCTTTAATTGATGATAACCCGAACGTAGATCAATTTTTGAGAACACTAAAACTCCCTTTAATTGATCAAATAAGTCATCGATTCGAGGAAGTGGATATTTATTCTTGATAGTCACTTTATTGAGCTGCCTTTAGTCGATACAGAGTCATATTGATCCATCTTTCTTCTTAACAAACAAAACTGGAGCTCCCCAAGGTGATACACTTGGTCTAATAAAACCTTTGTCCAGTAATTCCTGTAATTGAATCTTTAATTCTTGCAACTCTTTTAGAGCCATTATGTATGGTGCCATTTCAATGGGCGCTATTCCCAGCATTATCTCAATCTGAAATTCTACCTCTCTATCCGGAGGTAAACCTAGCAATTCTGCAGGAAATACACCAGAGAACTCTCTCACGATAGGAATTTCTTCAATCTCTTTGTCTTTGTCTCTTACATCCAACACACTTCACTAAACACCACGATTTCTACCTCTTCCGGACTTCTCAACGTTACTCTTTTCAGTATACAGTCGACATTAACATAATAACGATATAATCAATCCATTCTCAGTATCACTTAAAATTCTTTAAAAGGTAATTCCATCAAATTAGCAGGGAATTCAATTCCCTGAATTCGTATGGGACACCCTCGACTCACCATATTTACCCGAGCACTGTGCCCTAACGGATTCGTTACTATCACCTCATTGTTAGTAGTTTCTAATTGAATGTTCAATTCTCTCACTAACTTACTAGTAATGTATGAATATATAGACCCCGTATCAATCAATACCATAACATATTTATCAAACAGCAGAAAGGTACCTGTTATAATATCCGGATCATCCCGATCTTCATTGGTCCTGAGATTATACACTCGAGTAGTGGAACGTATCTCTTGTTGAGAAGAGGACTCTGACTGACTTCTTCCTCTGCCTCTACCTCTTCCCCTTTGGCCTGTAGAAATATACCTCTCTGGCTGTGCAGATTCATCGACTACCCTAGGTCAAAGCTCCATAAATCATTCTACATATCCCTGAATGATTTTTTTCCACAATGTAGGCATTGACGGACTTGGCTCTGGTTAACTCTCCCAGCTCCAGATCCCACTGACTGAGTTTATCTACCTCTCATCGGATTCAATCCTCTAACGGAGGATGCCACTGACTCTGATCTCCCTTGTGGTCGAGAACCAGCATCTTTGCCCCTTTTTGATGGTGCAGAACTTGAAGAATCACCTGTTCTTTTGACTGTCTGAGCTCTTGAATTTTCAAATCTCTTATTCTGAGCTCTTTCCAAAGCTTTGGCACGATTGACCACTTTTTGAAATGAGGATAGATTCAATGCAATCAGTATTTCCTTCAACCGAGGACGTAACCCCTCTACGAACCATTCACAAGCATCATTCTCAGTATGAACAAGCTCGGCAGCAAAGCGGCTCAACTTATTGAATTCACACTCGTACTCATATATAGTGTGATTCCATTGCTTTAGATTCATGAACTCTTGCTTCATTTGTCGAACAAATTGATCTCCGATGTACTTATGCTTGAACTCTTCTAAAAACGAGGACCAAGTTACTTGATCATCAGACATTCTCAATGTAACGTTGGTCCACCAAATTCTCGATTGCCCTCGAAGCAAGGAGACGACTCTATCCAGCTTGTCAGTATCGGAACAATTAAGTCCCTCAAGCATGATTTTCACATCATTAAGCGAAAGGTCCGCAGTAACAAGACCTTCATCAACTTCCCCTTTAAACTTTGGAGCTCCTAAACCCTTCAACTCTTTTGCAACATTTATTTTTGGAGTTGAAGTAACAGGAGGTTGAAAACGCGTCAATACTGCGTCTAAAGTTCTAAAGAATATATCTTGATCATTCACAGGCACTCCAGAGGGTGTCTGTTCTTCACTCTGCCTGGCCAGGGCAAGTGAATTACTGCTTTCAGCGGGTATATCATCTCCTGCTTCATTTCTAGAACTACCTTGTCCGGACATCTATAAAAATACAATCATATAGTTTTATTAGCATAACAATATACTTATTATTCCATCAGATCAGAAGTTTTCACTATTTTATTTTTCATGTATACCTTATAAAACACTCTAGACTCCGGTTTATGCCGAGAATCGACTAAGCCTTAGCTCTGATACCATTAACTGTAACACCCCAACCCGTACCCAACTCGAATACGAGTCCGAGGTATCACTTTGACTTTTCAAACTTTGACTCTTAAAGAAAAACCCCGAGAATTTAAAACTTTGTTTAAAACAAAATACGTTAATTTACATAAAAGAGACCACAAAATACAAACTCAATCAGAGTGCTCATAATTAACGACTTATTACATGACAACACTCTATACACAACAAAATACCTACTTTGTCGATTACTTCTGATATGATCTTCCAGTAATAATATTGTCCTTGCTACTTCTATTATTGCTCTTCTCGTTTCATGGTACCTACGTGTAAATCACTTACACGCTAAGTCATAGACTTAGTAAGGCAATAAATAAACATGTAACAGTAGATTCATGAATATGCATTCTTACCATTTGATCATGATATTTCAATATGCATGTATATATTTCATATGACATATGTAACCAAGTCATGCACACATGAAACTTACCTTTTTGCATCACTTTCACTTTAATTTATATTTCAATTGCACATGTATATTGTTGTTGAGAACAAAGGTATGTGAGTACATTGAGGTTGTGCACTAATGCTGTCACCACAGTTCGTATAAATTCCCTCATGGACATCGAACATTTGTTCAGTATTCGTCCCGAAGGACTGCTATATATGTCCCGTAGGACCACTACGTTCCGAAGGACTATAATACCCTCGACTCTTGGCATGCCAACTATACCTATAGCTCTCGTATCATATACTATGGGCATTTATGATGAATACTTTTCTCATCACTTGTTCTTTCTTTTCTGTCACATACCACATGTATGTGTAACCATGTATTTCATATCATATCACATGTATCACGTATTGCATATTCATATGTCATTTCATATATTCACATAGCTTATTTCATTTCACATTGGTCATGTCTCATAGCATATATCACATATGCATATAATCATGTATATCATATCATATATCTTATGTTTCATGCTCTTATGTTTATGCATACCATGTATTCATGTACATGTAAGAATCACATATCAAATAACATTTTAGGAGTCACTTCTTACCATAGTAACTCCATCATTGGCTCATCGCAAGCCAATGTTCGTTCAATAATATAAGTACAATTAAAATTGCACTCACCTTAGCCTTATTTGCTTTGATTCGATCCTAATCCTTTGATTATTCCAGAACTTGTTTAGACTCAATATCTACATAAATATAACATTTCAAAACAACTATCAGAAGCCTAAACCTTAAACTTGATGTTAACAACTTAAACCAAATTAAAGAACCAAATTCCATTTTTCATTTAGGGGGAATCGATACCCCCTAAACATACTGGAATTTTTCGTTCAAGAGGGGGAATCGATTCTCATTCATAGGGTATCGGTTCCCTCTACCCAGAAATTGTATTTTAAGCCCAAAAATCATCAATTATTCTATTTTAAACCCCTACCATGTCATTAAACTCAACTACCATTACTTAAACCAACTTATATCCATAAAAATCATCTATAACTTCAAAATCCTATCCTTCATATGTAATTCAAGAATCATACTCAAATTTCAATATGTTCTAAATACAATTCTAACACTTTATATTCCTTAATTAACATGATGACAAGTCAAATTTAACTTCAAATTCAACTTATCAACTCTTTTCCATAATTTCATATAAAATCATGTTTCCTTTAATCTTTTATAACTTCTTCATCTTTTGATCATAAGACAACTTAAGCTTTCCTTAAGCTTAGTTATCATCTAATTATCAAAACCTAACCTTTAATTTAACAAATAACTAACAAATCAGAAAACTCACCTTATGCTATGGCTCTCTCGTATGGAAGAACAAAGAGGAGAAGAAGAAAAATCTCTAGATATTTCTTCTTATCCATTCCCCCCGTATATATCCCCAACATATCACATTTTAATTCATTTAATGGTTAAATGACCATTTTGCCCTTTAATTCCTTTAATAATTACTAATAACTTTCAGGAAATATTTTTGAACAAATCATTGGACTATACAAATATCCTACTTAAATCACCAAACTCTGAAGTTTTACGATTTAGTCACTAACCCGTATTTTGGGATGTTACACTTGGCTTGATTTCCTTGCTTTTTCGTATCTATTCTTGTATTTCTTGTGATTTTCGTGTGTGTTTGTTGTGTTGTTTACATCAATATTTATAATCACAAAAATGACCTATTTTTAGTTCGAGTAGTATCCTATTAGGAATCAAATTGATTTGGGTTGTTGTTTGTTTTTTTGACTTGCTGATGGTGTCGAGAGAAACGCCAGAAAACTCGGTTGCGTGAGGCGTGAAGGATCATCGGCGGCGCGACGCTGTGGAGAGGGGCTAGGGTTCGAATAACCCTAGATGAAGGAATGATGTGGACCGTTGGATGGGTCCAGATCTAACGACTGAGGATGAGGCGACTGAAGTAAAGTGAGGGTTAGGGTTTTAAAACCCTAATCGATTCGGGTCTGGGTCATTGCTTGAGTAAGGGTTTGCCTGTCGGGTCGCGTGTAATGGGTTGTTTAGCTTCTAGGTTGTTGGGTGTTGGGGTGCATTTTATTTGTATTTGGGCCTAGGGCCCGAACCTGTAAATAAAATGAAAAATAAATAAATTAATATGTATAATATATGCTATATAATTATAATATATAATATAGTATGTACATATTGTGTAATACATGTACGCTCTATACTATAATAATTGTATTAAAATATTTATGGACGAAAATGTGTGTCGACAAAGATTTAACAAGTTCTTTTAATTTATCGAAAGAAAAATAAAATAAAAATATTCAAAAACTTAAACAAAAGTTTTAAAATTGTTGAGGGATCAATTTATTTAAAAAAATTAAATTTAAACTTTAATATTTCAAAATTTAGAATGTTTGGATAATTTGATTTATTTGACCGTCGGCTCCTACCAAACAACGTTACAACAAGGCCAATTGTACTCTTACTTCCCCTGAGCCACTATTACAAGGTAAATCAGAGTACATAAAATAGTGATAATTATGTTAATATTTTCGAGACTTACATGAAGACAAATGTATTTGTTATAACTACATATTTATCTAACAATTTGTGTGATCTTAAATAACTTAAATTAATTGTTCAAGCTGAACACACCAATGATCTATGTGGTTAAAGAAAGTGTTGTTCGCCCTAGAGACCATAATTCAAGCAGGTACGTCTGCGAATGTGTATGCATTGTCAATAACTAAGAAAGATTATAAACAAATATTATCTTATAATCACTCTAGAGTATTAATTTTTTTTATTAATTATTCAAGTCAATATGTAAATAATATTATGAGAAATTTAATTCACCAAAACAACGAATAACTCATCATAATTTAAGAATAATGTGGAAACGTAACATCAAAAAAGACCATTAATATCACTAAAGAGGCATTAGAGACAAAGAGCATAAAAGAAGATAGAGTAAATATTTGATTATATTATTTAAAGCGATGGATGATACAAATGATATAAACGATTTGACTTTCAGAATATCACATGTTAAAGAGACGAGTGACACTAATTATACATCAGAAAAGGGGAAAAAAGAGACCCTAAACTTCAGAAACAGTGGAGGTGGCGATAGAAATCAATTTGTTATAAAGAAAAGAAGAAGAAAGTTATCTTACTTTACATGTAAAAGAGAAAAAAATACCAATCAAGGTTGGGTGTAGATACATTATACTTCCAAAGAGAGAATTGTGATTCAAATATTGGCTATTTTTTTCTGTTAAGGGATAATCTTAAATCTCAAACATAAATATAAATCAAACATTTAAAATATTGGAAAAAAGGAAAACTCATTGAAAATTCAAAAGCAAGTTTCTTCTTACTTCAGCTTAAGTTTTCCTTGAAAATTTGAAGGCGGAACCAGAAACCGGAATTAGCCCAATTTGGTAAAGCAGGCCCTGAAATAAGAGCATCGGAAAAGGCTATTTGTCCAAAGATTACAGATGAGAAGTTGCAACATTGTCACTTAAACTGCTCAAAGTGGCCACTGCTCTTTATGGACATTTGATCCGAATTCTTAGCTTTTTTTTAATGGCATAAAGTCAAAATTAGCCCCCAATATTTATCGAAATGATCATTTTGCTCCTTATTCTATTTTTTTTTTTTTGAGAATTTTGGCCCCCACGTTTTATTTTAGGGAAAAAAACCTAACATTTGATAAAATAATCACCTTGTCCCTTATTCTTTTATTTGAGGCATTTTAGTCCTCAAAGTTTCATTTTATGTTAAAAATGCTCATATTTTAGAGTGTTAACTAATGATTTTCATCTATAGAGAGAGATTCTTGTCCCAAAGTGAAATGTTGGGAGATATTTTTAGTCTTATGCCCCCAAAAAAGAATATGGACTAAATGATCATTTTGATAAACGTTGGGGGCTATTCTTAGCATTATGCCTTTTTAAATATGCCCGTATAGTCTGCATGCAAATGACATCTTCAAGCCTTTAACTGATTTATTGTTATTTTTAAATAGGAACAATTTTCAGGGTTTTTATTAAATTGGATATAATATTAGAGAAAATAACCTCAGTGACCAAAAATCCCATATAATATACGATTTTAACCAACTTTTTCCGGATTTGCCAAAATGACCAACAAAATCGCAATGCGATCGCTAATTCGCAACGCGATCTCCATTATCGCAAATTCGCGTTGCATTTCGCGTTGCGATAGTTGAAAATCGCGTTGCGATGGTCTACAGTGTCGTTGCGATTTTCCCAATTCGCAATGCGAATAAGTAAATCGCAACGCGAATTGGGAAAATCTCAATGCGATACTGACTATCGCAATGCAATTTTCCTAATTCGCATTGCGATTTACGTATTCGCGTTGCGATTTTCATAATTCGCAATGTGAATTAGGAAAATCGCAACGCGAATACGTAAATCGCAATGTGATTTACATAGCGCCATTCGTATTAACGCGTATTTTTTTTCAAATTCCAAACACGAATTTTTTCTTAATAAATCGGAAACTGAACCGTCCACAGTAATCGCAACTCATAACCTCAAACCTAAAATCACAACACTCAGTCCCATCTCCATCTCTCACTCTCTACGGCGAAATCCGTCCCCATCTCCGAAGATTTCCGTCCCCATCGCCGGCGAAATCCCTCACAACCATTCACAATCAAAAATCCCTCACAATCATTCAGAAATGGAAAATCAACCTCCGAGGGTTAGTTTTCTTTTATTTTTATTTTGAAAATTTTGCATTATTTTAGGTTTTTCATATTGAGATTGATGATAAGTTTACTGGTAATTTCAATAATAGATTAACCATTTCACTTAGATTTCTTATTAAATTCATTCGATTGCTGCCAATACTGCTAAACTGTTTAGCCTGTGAAGTTAGTATTTGTCTTTGTTTTGTCTTTTGGTTGAAGTAATGCAGAAGAAGAATAGTTTCGAGAATGAAAATCGCAACGCGGAAATAACTATCGCAACAAGAGAATCGCAACGCGAAACCAAAATCGCATTGCGATTTTCATTTCGCGTTGCGATTCTCTCGTTGCGATTTTCATTTCGCGTTGCGATTTTCATTTCGCGTTGCGATTCTCTCGTTGCGATAGTCATTTTGCGTTGCGATTCTCTCGTTGCGATAGTCATTTCCGCGTTGCGATTCTCATTATCTCGTTGCGATTTTCATTTCAACCAAAAGACAAAACAGTGTTGCAAATTTTAGTTTCAAGAATAAACTACTATTTATGTTTATTGTTTTTGGTATATCTTGACAGTGTAGTTTTTGGTATATCTAACTTGGTATGTTTATTGTTTTTGTAGAAATTTTTTTCGGCTTCATTGACATTAAGGAATAAAGTTAGCCTATCCACTACAATTGCTTCGAAGCTTTCATGTGCACAAAGAAAATTGCTTGAGGAAACCTGCTTCGGGCCATGGCTGAGAGTACAACATCCGGGTGGAGATGCTAATTTGACCCATTTGTGGCTTCAGACCATGACTAGCGATCTACCCGACAATATACAACTTGGTGAGGAAGAGATATGGTTTCATTTTCCACCGGCGTATACTTGTTTTGGGCGGAAGGAGTTCTGCTTAATCACTGGTCTACGATTCGGACACGATGATGTAGGCCGGTACACTCGTCATATCACCCGCCCATCATGGTTATCCAGGGTTTTTCCTGATGAGTCAATAGAGAAGCTGAACTTACACGTTGACGACATGAAGAAATTGTTTAATAAGAAAGATGATTTTACTCGGATGAATGACGTCGATGTTGTCCGAGTATGCCTTCTACTACTTTTGTATGCCGGCTTTTTAGGTAGAGAGGCCAGACAACCTATTCCTCAGGAGCTAATATTATTGGTAGAGGACCTAAATGCATGGAATCTGTTTCCGTGGGGTTCGTATATATGGAAAGCTACCTGGACTAAGTTGTCGTCTGCCTTTGATGACCGCAAAAGTTTGCGGGGTGATGGGTCGAAATACACTTTGTCAGGCTTTGTTTGGGCCTTTAAGGTAAGAATTTCTATATAATGTTTTCAAAATTATAATTAATTATTTAACAATTACTAATGTTTGTTATTATATTGTTTGTAGATTTGGGTATTCGAGGCCTTTCCCGCCATGAAGACATATGCAATAAAAACTTCAAATGATATTCCCAGGGCTATTTCCTAGAAGAGGAAACGTATGTTGGATTGGGAAGACTTAATACCATATGCGATAATAAATAATGTAAGTTAACACAAATACTATCATATATAAACAAGTTATTAATAGTAGACGTTTAACTATGTTTGAGTTTTTATATTTTTAGGAGGCCAACATTCCATTAATGAGACTGACACCCACGAAGGCTGAGCTTGCCACTGATTGGTGGCAAGCTAGTCAGCGTTTTCTTGATGGCACGAATGATGAGCAGCCTCCACTTCCTCCACTTCGAGAGCCATCACCTCACCCAGAGCCATCACCTGATCGACCCGACTATACACCTCTACAACGAGAGCCATCACCTATCCCGTCACATCATCGAGCCTCTTCTCCACCATCACCTCATGATAGGTGACCGACAAAGATGCCACGACTTCTATCTCCCTGTTCTCCACCTCCACGGGATGAGTCAAGGGAGTTACGTGATGAGGTCAATGCCTTGCGTGAGGAGATCGGTACTCTACGCGATAACGATGGTGCATGGCGTGTAGAGGTGTCTACTTTACGTGGTGAGGTTTCCGCTCTACGTGAGATGGTAGTATCGTTGCAGAATAAGGTTCATACTCTACACAATGAGGTAAGTTTAAGATTTTCCATATTTAACTTGATGATAAATTTACTCGTAATTTCACTTAAATTAACCATTTCACTTAGATTGCTTAGTAAATTTATTCGGTTGCTGCCAATACTGCTAAACTGTTTATTAACACTGTGAAGTTAGTATTTGTCTTTTTGTTTTGTCTTTTGGTTGAAGTAAATTTATTCGGTTGCTGCCAATTCTGCTAAACTGTGTATTCTTTAACACTGTGAAGTTAGTATTTGTCTTTGTTTTGTCTTTTGGTTGAAAGTTTGAAATATATTTGTCTTTGTTTTCACTGTTTAAATATCATGTCTGTTTATTTACTGATATTTGTATTTAATTATTTAGCGGACCGATAAGGTGGATGCTTTATGTCGGGTTTTTATTGCACGACAGAGTTCACGCATCAGACGGCGTGTACGTGCTATTAAGTCTTCGTATACCCCAATAGTGCGAAGACACTGCAAGAAGAAGCTCGACTCGCCTGTCATCCCTCAAGAGTCCACTCCTATCGTTGAAGAGGCCCCTATCATTCCTCGAGAGTCCCCTCCCACCGTTCAAGAGGCCACTGTCATCGTTGAAGAGGTCCCTCCCACCTTTCAAGAGCCCGATTCACATGGCGTCATATGTAGGATTCTTGAGAAACCCTCTGACGTGCCGTACATGATGGATTCAAGTTGACTCTCGTATGAGTTACCGGCCAGTACTATACCGGTATCTGAAGTGGAGAGGAAACAACTACCGGACATAATTCTGGATAACACCCTTTAGGCTAAGACCGCAGTTGATTTTTATGTACATGAGTGAAGCCAGGGGTGTTTCACTAACATATGCAAGCTCAACGATGATATCTATTTGTTGCTTGATCGGTCTTGGTGGGGCGTATTATTAGGGGTCGAAGACAATGGCTATTTCGATGGAGGGGTAAGTCTTATATTTTTCTTATATTTTAATTTGATTATTTTTTTTAAATTTATGTAAGTTACTAATATATGTCTTTTTTTGTAAAACAGCATATCGATGCGTGGGTGTCACGTCTTCTAATAATTAGGAAACTTAAGGAAAATAAAAGAAATACACGATATACAATTATGCCGACGTCTTTTATCGTCGTTCACTTGAAGAATCAACGAGATGAATCATTTGTGTTGGGAAATGGACAAGCTAAACTTTATCCTGCATGGTGGGAGGTCGATAAGGTTAGTGTTTATTTTAGATTGAGTTTAAAGGTATTCATAAATAAGTGCGCAAATGAATGAATTATTACTTATGATTGCAGGTGTTTATCCCTGTTTTGGAACGTAACCATTGGCTTCTCGTCGAGCTTCAGATCCCATCCCTTAAGGCAATAGTATATGACAACATGATAAATTACATATCATTGGCTGATTTAAGAGATATTATTAAGGGATGGAGCTCTTATTTGGATAAATTCTTGGATGCGATAAATTATTGGACTCGTTCTGGAAACAAGAAGCCAAAGAAGCTCAATATTAAAGTTAGCAGAGACGAGATCGCACCACAACAAACGAAAGGACCCAGAGGGGATTATGGTCCTCTTGTATGCTTGGCGTTGGACCGTTTGATCACAGGAAGTATAAAGTATCTACCTCCCACCGATATAGATAGAGCTGCAGTAGGCTTGTGGTTTCGACATTATATGGCTAGATCGATATATACGAGACGCTGCCTACCTGCATCCGCGTTATAAAAATGTCCATAAACAATTGGTATGTTTATAGGCTTGTGGTTTGAAAATGTTTGGTTAAGTACCTAGAATTCAATAATTTGCTGTTTGTAGGTTTTAGATGTATAGAAAGTCTTGTTTGAGCAAATGTTTGGTTTATGCAGGTTAATCTCAGAAGTGAGCTGCGTGAAAATGATGTATGGCTGCAAAAGTTGATTCAATAGTAGAAGTGTTATTTTCTCTAAGAATTATTGCTTATTTTTTGATTGTTTAATTGATTTGTAAAAGGTGATTTGTAAAAGTTGATTTGTTTAATTGATGTTAACATAATTCTTATTTGTGCTTGTTTAATTGATTGAAATGTAATGGTTGATTTTGTTGATTTCAATCTGCATTATGTTGAAGGCAAAAAGTACTATCGCAATGCGAAATGAAAATCGCAACGAGAGAATCGCAACGCGAAATGAAAATCGCAACGAGAAATTAAATTCGCGTTGCGATTTTCATTTCGTATTGTGATTCCCTCGTTGCGATTTTCATTTCGCATTGCGAAATTCGCGTTGCGATTTTCATTTCGCATTTCGATTCTCTCGTTGCGATTTTCATTTCGCATTACGATAGTAATTTCCGCGTTGCGATAGACATTAAGATGATTGCCTATTAAGTGATAACAACTGAACAGATCATAGCAATTTTCAAACTCAAGTTACTAATACATGCCTAACTGAAAATGTTAAATGTTCACACATAAAATCTACATAATACAACGTTTGCATTTAAAAATCACCTAAGTTAACAGTCCCAAAAGGTGAAGCCAGTTGTGATTGGGATTTTAAAGATGATTGCGATTTTGATTGCCTTTTTCTTGACACCATATGAGCTTTGGATTTTGATGATGATCCATATTTTGGTAGAGGAAAAGATGATTGTGATGGCACTGGTGATCCACATGTCAACCTTGTATGACCACTTTCCTTGCACCGACTACATGTCGATCTCTTATTCTCTTCACCCTTAGACGGTATACGATCGTGACTTTTTGGTCTGCCAGGTAGCCTTCTGTCCATGGCTGGTGGCAAAACTATTTGTAAGTCATCTGGTATGTCCAACTCAGAAGGATGTGGAATAGGGTAGACAATCTCGGCATAAGTCTGTCGATATACTTCTGTAGTGTAGCAATCCATAGCGTATGTGCTTGAATCATCTTGGTTTAGATGAAGAGCAACTTTTATAACATGGCCACACGGATAACTATATGTTTGCCATTTCATACAACTACACGTCCTTGCATTTAGATCGACAAGCCCATTTAAGTTATTATCCAGTACTTCAAACAAAATGTTTGAACATGGTTCAACTCTCCATGACGTTGACTTCACAACACGTTTCGTTATCTTTTTTTCAGTCCATGGTGTAACACGATGTTCCAATGTTCCTGTAAATTTAAATAAATAATACTTAGTAAAATATATGATAAGTTACGAATTCAAAGAAATAATACCTGCATGGTTTCTTTTCTTGTAGTACCACTGTTGAATAGAGGCTCGAAAAAACTCCATTAACATAGTAATGGGTAATTTCCGGGAATGACGACTTAGAGCGTTGATTGATTCTGCACTATTAGACGTCATGAAACCATATCTTGCTCCAAGTTGATGTACTCTTGACCATCTTTCAAACCCGACATCTTCTAGTGTTTGAGCACACTGAGGCAAAACACGTCTTAAACAGTTTATATGCTTATTGAAATCCACTTCCCGATAAGCTTTTACAGCCTTCCAGTATGTCCATTTATGCTTTTTTATACCAGCAGACCTTGATTTTAGATTTCTATACAAATGAACACCACAAAGTCCATGAAAAGCATCTGGGAAACACCTTCTAACAGCTTTGTCAATTGAGTTTGCCCTATCGGATATGATTGTCAGATTGCTAATAGGACCTATGCAATCCCTAAGATGCCCCATAAACCATGTCCATGAATCAGAGGTTTCAGATTTGCCAACCCCGTAAGCTATTGGTAATATCCCATTGTTAGCATCCATGGCTACTGCTAATAAGTTTACTCCAAGGTATTGACCTTTCAAATGTGCTCCGTCAACTATAATAACTGGGTGCATGCAAGTAATAAACGAACGAATCTACAAAATAATATACACAAGAAATATAATCATTTAAATGTGAAATGCATGTAACTAACAGAAATGAGTCAACAGAATTATATTGATTTACTAACCGCATCACCAATGGCGATAAACAGCAACTCAAAGCATCCATCTCTATCTGTTTTGATATGAGTTACCGACCCAGGATTTTTCAGCTTTAAATTGTGACAATAAGCCGGCAGTTGGGCAAACGATGCTTCTGGCGACCCACTAAACAATTCCAAGGCATAACATTTGGCTCTCCAAGCTTGAGAATATGATATACTAATCTTGAACCGAGCATTCATGTCAGTCATAATTTCATGTCCCCGATATACCCTGCCATTCAAAAACATTAACTCAGCCAGAAAACCACCCAACACCTTTTTGTTTGCCTGTCTATGGTGAGGAAAAACTTGGGTTCTTGAACATGTATGTTTATCAATAAAAGTCCTAACTTGAAACATTTCGCAATCTTTTATCCTCTTTGCAATCATACGCCACGTACAGTTTTTGTCAATCATACACCTTGTTTCGAAACGATCTTTGCTTGATTTGTTAACTTTTAGTTGATAGCCATCTTCCACACATTTCGTATACAAAGCTATCTTCAAGTCTTCCTTTGTATCAAAACAATCATCTTTCTTGATACGAATGACTTTTGTGTAACAATCAACTGCTTTCTTTACCAACTCTTCTTCCGGTATCTGAAGTAATTCTGGCATATTCCAGTTATACTCCCGTGGCATTTTCTTTTCTTCGGGGACTTTTTCTTCTTCTTTTTCTTCTTCTTTTTCTTCTTCAGGATTATATGAATTACAGAATGGATGTTCAATATGTTCATTCACAGCCTCCACTTCCTCCTCATTATCATCAACAACATCTTCCTCGGTAACGGTTGTTTCATCATCAAAATTCGGGTATTGACCAATATCAAAATCATTACACGCAGGGTATGTTTCTTCTTTTGAAACATCATCAAAATCCGAGTATTGACCAATATCAAAGTCCGGGTATTGACCAAGATCAAATTTCGAATACTGACTAGTACTCACAATTTTTTCTGTTGGCTCATCATCGTCTAATTGGTCAATACGAATACCGGAATTTGGTGCTGAAAGTTGATTGGGATTTGGATTAGAGAAAGGTTGTGGGTTTTGAGAAAAACTTAGTTGATTACTACCCGCTACTGACCCAACAATACTACTTCTAGGTTCAACAACATACAATGTAACATCATCACTTGAAACACTAATGTAAGCAATGAATCGTTCAACATCTTCATTGTCGGTTAACAAATAAACTTTAACATTCCTCTGATAAGATAGCCTAAATCCACTTAGGGGCTCTAAATTCAATTTCTTTGAAACACGTAACATTAGAGTTTCATAAGTTAACTTTTTTAATGACAGTTTTAATTGAAGATTCATGGGTAAATGCATATATTGTAAAACACCATGAATATTCTCCCATGACCCTCCAAAACACAAATCTATCCAAACATGATCAACATTAGATGATTTCATGGTTGTAAATTAATTTACTAAACAAACGAGCTGTGAAACTAAGACCTGTTGCCGGATGGGGAAAGATGTAGGAACGGATATAAGAACGGATGTCGTCGGAGAGAGTGATAGATGGAGATGGAATGAGTTGCGATTTAGGGATTTAGGTTATGAGTTGTTGCTTCTGCGTAGATATATACACAAAAAATTTGTGTTGCGAAACTAAAACCTATTGCGAACTTTGAAAATCGCATT
Source organism: Hibiscus syriacus (assembly GCF_006381635.1). NCBI lineage: Eukaryota > Viridiplantae > Streptophyta > Magnoliopsida > Malvales > Malvaceae > Hibiscus > Hibiscus syriacus. The sequence goes on along the minus strand of NW_024061764.1, from coordinate 1,327,670 downwards.
GCGATTCTGTATTATCTCGTTGCGAAAGTAAGTATCGCGTTGCGATTTTCCTAATTCGCAATGCGAATAAGTAAATCGCAATGCGAATTTGAAAAATCGCAATGCGATACTGACTATCGCAATGAGATAATACAAAATCGCAACGAGATTCTGACTTTCGCAACGAGATTCTGAAAATCGCAATCATCTTCAAAATCCCAATCACAACCGGCTTCACCTTTTGGGACTGTTAACTTAGGTGATTTTTAAATGCAAACGTTGTATTATGTGTATTTTATGTGTGCAATTTTAACATTTTCAGTTAGGCATGTATTAGTAACTTGAGTTTGAACATTGCTATGATCTGTTCAGTTATTATCACTTATTAGACATTCATTTGACTATCGCAACGGGGAAATCGCAACGCGAAAATGGCTATCGCAACGCGAAAATGGCTATCGCAATTCGAAATGAAAAATCACAACGCGAAAATGGCTATCGCAACTAGAAAATCGCAATGCGAAATGAAAATCGCATTGCGATTTTCTCGTTGCGATTTTCATTTCGCATTGCGATTTTCATTTCGCATTGCGATTTTCATTTCGCATTGCGATTTTCTCGTTGCGATAGTCAGTTTCGTGTTGCGATAGTCTGTTTTGCCTTCAACATAATGCAGATTGAAAATCAATAAATCAACTATTACATTTCAATCAATTAAACAAGCACAAATAAGAATTATGTACACACCAATTAAACAAATCAACATTTACAAATCATTTTTTACAAATCAATTAAACAATCAAAAAATAATAATAATTCCTATTTCCTCATCAATTATTGAATCAATGAATCAACTTTTGCACCCGTACATCCATTTCACGCAGCTCACTTAAGGATTAACCTGCAAAAACCAAACATTTGCTCAAACAAGACTTCCTACACATCTAAAACCTATAAACAGTAAATTATTGAATTATAGGTACTTAACCAAACATTTTCAAACCAAAAGGAGTATATATGTTAACAAAACTTGCATTTGACTTACCAATTAACAATGGATACTTTCATAACGCGGATGCAGGTAGGCAGCGTCTAGAATATATCGCTCTAGCCATATAATGCCGAAACCACAAGCCTACTGCAGCTCTATCTCTATCGGTGGGAGGTAGAAACTCTGTGCTTCCCGTCGTCAAACGTGCCAAGCACATGCATACGAGAGGACCACAATCTCCTCTGCCTCCCGGCGATTGTTGTGGCACGATCTCGTCTCTGACAACTGTGACATTGAACTTCTTTGGCTTCTTGTATCCAGAATGAGTCCAATAAATAATCCCATCCAAGAATTTAGCCAAATGAGAGCTCCATCCCTTGATAATATCTCTCAAATCAGACAGTGATATGTAATTTATCATGCTGTCATATACTATTATCTTCAGGGATGGGAGCTGAAGTTGGACGAGAAGCCAATGACGACGTTCCAAAACAGGGATAAACACCTGCAATCATAAGTAATAATTCATTTATTTGCGCACTTATTTATGAACACCTTTAAAAAATTTAAAAAAAATAAACACTAACCTTATCGACCTCCCACCATGCAGGATAAAGTTTAGCTTGTCCGTTGCCCAACGAAAATGATTCATCTCGTTGATTCTTCAAGTGAACTGCGTGAAAAGCCGCCGGCATTATTGTATATCGCGAATTTTTTTTAATTTTTCCTAAGCTTCCTTATTATTAGAAGGCGTGACACCCACGCATCGATATGTTGTTTTACAAAAAAAAGACATATATTAGTGAATTACATTAATTTTTAAAAAAAATTAATCAAAATCATATATAAGTCAAATATAAGACTTACCTCCCCATCGAAATAGCCACTATCTTCAACCCCTAATAGCACACCCCACCAAGACCGATCAAGCAACAAAAACATTTCATCGTTGAGTTTGCTTATGTCAGTGTAACACCCTTGGCTCCGCTCATGTAGATAAAAATCAACTGCGGTCTTAGCCCAAAGGGTATTATCCACAATTGTTTCCGGTAGTTGTCTCATCTCCACTTCAGATACCGGAAGGGTACTAGCCGGTAACTCATACGAGAGCCAACTCTCATCCATCATGTCCGGAACCGGTGGGGGTTTCTCAATACTTCGATATATTACCCCATGTGAATCGGGCTCTGGAATGGTGGGAGGGACCTCTTCAACGATGACAGTGGCCTCTTGAACGGTGCGGGGGACTCTTGAGGGAGGATAGGGGCCTCTTGAACGATTGGAGGGGACTCTTGAGGGATGACAGGTGAGTCGGGCTTCTTCTTGCGGAGTCTTCGCACCATTGGGGTGAACGGAGACATAATAGCACGTCCACGCCGTCTGATGCGTGAACTCCGTCGTGCAAGGAAAACCCGACGTAAAGCATCCACCTTATCGAGCCGCTAAAAAAAATTAATACATAAATCAGTAAATAAACAGACATGATATTAAACAAAGACAAATATGTTTCAAACTAGCATTGTATTCACCCAAGTCATTATTCTATCATAGTTCACAAAATACTCAGATAACATTCCAGAAGTAAGCACTTATATAAACATTTAAAAGGACAACATATATAAACATTCAAGAAGAAGAATAGTTTACTTTCGCAACACGAAACTTAAAATCGCAACGCGAAAATGACTATCGCAACGCGGAAATGGCTATCGCAATGCGAAATGCAAATCGCAACGACAAAATCGCAATGCGAAATGAAAATCGCAACGAAAAAATCAAAATGCGAAATGAAATCGCAACGACAAAATCGCAACGTGAAACACAAATCGCATTGCGACTTTCATTTCGCATTGCGATTTTGTCGTTGCGATTTTCATTTCGCATTGCGATAGCCATTTCCGCGTTGCGATAGTCATTTTCATGTTGCGAAAGTAAACTATTCTTCTTCTACAAATTGAAACTTGAATGGATTGCATTACTTCAACCAAAAGACAAAAACAAAACCAAAAACAAATACTAACAAAAATAGTTTAGCAGTATTGGCAGCAACCAAATGAATTACGAGTATGAAAAATCTTAAACTTACCTCGTTGCGTAGAGTATGAACCTCATTCTACAACGATGCTACCATCTCACGTAGAGCGGCTACCTCACCGTGTAATGTAGTCACCTCAACACACCATGCACCATCGTCTTTGCGTAAAGTACCGACCTCCTCACGCAAGGCATTGACCTCATCACGTAACTCCCCTAACTCATCCCGTTGAGGTGGAGGTGGAGAACAGGGAGATAAACGTCGTGGCATCTTTGCCGATCGCCTATCTTGCGGTGATGGTGGAGAAGAGGCTCGATGATGTGACAGAATAGGTGATGGTTGTCGTTGTGGAGGTGTATAGTCGGGTCGATCAGATGATGGCTCTGGGTGAGGTGATAGCTCTGGGCGAGGTGATGGCTCCCGAAGTGGAGGCTGCTCATCAACCGTTCCATCAAAAAATGCTTACTAGCTTGCCACCAATCAGTGGCAAGCTCAGCTTCCGTGGGTGTCAGCCTCTGTAGAGGAGTGTTGGCCTCCTAACAATATAAAAGCTCAAACAAAGTTAAACGTGTACTAGTAATAACTTGTTTATAAACATATGGTAGTATTTATGTTAACTTACATTATTTATTGTCGTATACCGTAGTAAATCTTCCCATTGCAAGGTCCGTTTCCTCTTCTAGGAAATAGCCCTGGGAATATCATTTGAAGTTTTTATTGCATATGTCTTCATGGCGGGAAAGGCCTCAAATATCCAAATCTACAAACAATATAATAACAAACATTAGTAATTGTTAAATAATTACTTATAATTTTGGAAACATTATATAAAAATTCTTACCTTAAAGGCCCAAATAAAGCCTGTCAAAGTGTATTTGGAACCATCGCCATGCAAACTTTTTCGATCATCCAAGGCAGACGATAACTTATTCCATGTAGCTTTCCATAAATACGAGCCCCACGGAAACAGGTTCCACGCATTTAGGTCTTCTACCAATTTGATTAGATCATTTGGAATAGGTTGTCTGGCCTCTCTGCCTAAAAAGCCGGCATGCAAAAGAATTAGAAGGCATACTCGGACAACGTCGACGTCATCCATCCGAGTAAAACCATCTTTCTTATTCAACAATCTTGTCAGGTCTTCTACGTGTAGATTCGGCCTCTCCAGCTCAAGAAAAACCCGAGATAGCCATGATGGGCGGGTAATGTGTCTAGTGTACCGACCTACATCATTGTGTCCGAAGCGTAGACCGGTGATTAAGCAAAACTCCTCCCGCCCAAAACACGTATACGCCGGTGGAAAATCAAACCATATCTCTTCATCACGACGTTGTATAGTCTCTGATAGATCGCTAGTCATGGTTTGAAGAAACAGGTGTGTCAACATCGCATCTCCACCGGGATGTTGTACTTTCAGCCATGGCCCGAAGCATGTATCTTCAAACATTTTTCTTTGTGCAGGTAAAAGCTTCGACGCAATTGTTTTGGCCAGGCTGACTTTATTTCTTAAGGTCAATTGAGCCGAATAAAAGTTCTACAAAAGGAATAAACATACTAAGTTAGATATACCAAAAACTACACTGTGAAGATATACCAAAAACAATAATAAACATAAAGAGTAGTAGTTTATTCTTCAAACTTAAATTTGTAACACTGTAAATTTCGTATTTGTCTTTGTTTTTTGGTTGAAGTAATGCAATTCATTCAAGTTTCAATTTGCAGAAGAAGAATAGTTTCTGAAAATGAAAATCGCAACACGAAAATGACTATCGCAACGCGAATTTGACTATCGCAACGAGAGAATCGCAACGCGAAACTAAAATCGCGTTGCGATTTGCATTTCGCGTTGCGATTCTCGGTTGATTTAATAAGCAATCTAAGTGAAATGGTTAATCTATTATTGAAATTACCAGTAAACTTATCATCAATTTCAATATGAAAAACCTAATAATAATGCAAAAATTTCAAAAAGAAAATAATTAAAAAAACTAACCCTCGTTGGTTGATTTGGTTGATTTTCCATTTCTGATTGTGAGGGTGGCTCTGAGAGATGGAGATAGACGGATTTCGCCGGAGATGGGGACGGATTTCGTCGGAGATGGGTGAGAGAGTGAGAGATGGAGATGGGACTGAGTTGTGATTTTAGGTTTTAGGTTATGAGTTGCGATTACGGGATATACTGTGGACGGTTCAGTGTTCCAATATATTAATATTCGTGTTTGGAATTTAAAAATAAAATACTTGGCCAGGATACTAATGGCGCTTTGAAAATCGCATTGCGATTATGTATTATCGCGTTGCGAAAGTCAGTATCTCGTTGCGATTTTGTATTATCGCATTGCGATAGTAAGTATCTCATTGCGATAGTCAGTATCGTATTGCGATTTTCCCAATTCGCGTTGCGATTTACTTATTCGCATTGCGAATTGGGAAAATCGCAACGACACTGTAGACCATCGCAACGCGATTTTCAACTATCGCAACGTAAAATGCAACGCGAATTTGCGTTAATGGAGATCGCGTTGCGAATTAGCGATCGCATTGCGATTTTGTTGGTCATTTTGGCAAATCCGGAAAAAGTTGGTTAAAATCGTATATTATATGGGATTTTTGGTCACTGAGATTATTTTCTCATAATATTATCATTCTAGGCATAATCACTTATAGATTAATTCATACTTGATATTATACAAATTTATTACAAGAGCGATAATCTCAATACAAATTAATTTATTTATAATATTACAATTCGAATCTCATTCTATTAGATCAAATTGATAATTGACACAATCTTATACTTTTAAGAGATTTAATTAAAGATTTCTTAAATACACGAGAGATAACAATGAACAATCAAACGTGGGGTATATGGTACTTCAGGTCAGGTCGGCTCATCATCAGGCAGCTGCAGATAGAATTTATGTGATCGTTCAATGTGCCTATTGCTGAACTGAAAAGTTTCCAAGCAATGGAGGTTTAGGCTTAGCTCGTTAAAGGACGTCGTAACCAGTATGGTAAATAAATTAAAAAGTGCTAGCTGTTTTTTACTCAGTTATGTTGGTTAGAGATCTAAAGTCTATATATATGGTAACGATGCATCCCACGAGACAGTTAGTCCTTGACAGTTAAACAGTGCAGCCGCCACCAATTATGACTAACGGTGACCAAAGGCGCCAATCCTAAAGGCTGAAAACACGGGCTTGATTCACATGTGCCTCCGGGAACCTTTTTTTTCTTCCTTCTAGGGTAGGTAAATGTTGGTTTAAATTCATTTATCGGATAGTATTTGATCAAGTTGGTTGTGGTAGTTGATTCAATTTTGTAAGTAGGTAAAATAGGTTAATTCAGTCTATAATGAATTGTACTTTTACCCTTTAAATCTCTGTAGATGACTTATATAATCTTACCCTTTAAAACCACCTATTCATTAAATTCAATTCAAGAATTTTAGTTTTACCATCGAAAAATGTAGGGGAGAGAAATATTAACTGAGAGTTTTAATCACTTACTCTAGAGACTGTTGCGTTAAAATTTAATATTAAAGATCATATTGATTTTAATGAGAAAGAGAGAATAATTTAACAGACCTCTATTTGAATCTATAATTAATATGAGTTCCTCGTAAAATTGGGAAATAGAAGATAATTATCATGGACCTCAAAGTGAGGCCAATTAAAACGATAAGATGGCTAATAATGGAGTTAGATGAAGGTCTCAAACATCAAAAATTTCAATTAAAAGTGCAAACGCTAATTATTTTATTCAACAATGTTAGTTTGATTGATGATCCTGTAACATCCCAAAAGCTGGGCTAGTGATTAAAATGTATGTTTTTGAAATTTTGTGCTTAATTTTGAAAAATTGAAAAGTTCAGGGATTTAATTGGAATTTCTTGGAGCATGATTGAATAACAAAGTTTGAAGGATGAAAGGGTAAAATGGTCATTTGATAAGAAATGAATTAAAAATTTATTTGATTGTCTTTATATTCACATGGAAAGAAAGAGTAAGAGGGAAAGAAAAATCTGGAATAGTGAAGCTTCTTCTTCTCCTTCTCCTTCTTCTTCTCTTCCCGTGTCTTAATAGCTAAGGTAAAGAATGCTCAAATTGATTATTTCTTATAATTTATGATGTGTTTTGATTCTTTGGGTATTAAGAAAGCTTAAGGAAGCTAAAAGTGAAGCTGAAGCTCAAGGATTTATAAATTATGAGAGATTGAATATAAGGGGTGTTAAAGTGAAATTTTGAGGAAGAAATTATAAATGAATTTTTAAGCCATATTTGACCTGTCAATGGTCTAATTAAGAAGTTAGAAGTAATAGAAGTGAATTAAGAACATGTTGGATAATTGGTGTGATTTTCGTTTTCAAGTGTTCTGTGAGTATTTTGGATGTTTAAGTGATATAAGTTAGTTTTAATAAGTATATTTGAGTTTAATGAATTGAAAGGAGTTAAAAGAGTGGAAATTAAGTAAGTTTTGAAAAATTTTCAGGTAAAATAAATAAGTTTTGGATGAACTTTAAAAATCCATTTATAACTTCTTCCTCAAAATTTCACTTTAACACCCCTTATATTCAATCTCTCATAATTTATAAATCCTTGAGCTTTAACTTCTCTATTAGCTTCCTTAAGCTTTCTTAATACCCAAAGAATCAAAACCCATCATAAATTATAAGAAATAACCAATTTAAGCATTCCTTACCTTAGCTATGAAGACATGAGAAGAGAAGAAGGAGAAGAAGAAACTCCACTATTCCATATTTTTCTTTCCCTCTTATTATTTCTTTCCACGTGAATATAAAGATAATCAAATAAAATTTTAATTCATTTCTTATCAAAATGATCATTTTACCATTTTACCATTTTACCCTTTCATCCTTCAAACTTTGTTATTCCATCATGCTCCAAGAAATTCCAATTAAATACCTGAATTTTTCAATATTTCAAAATTGAGCATAAAATTTTAAAAATTTATATTTTAGTCACTAGCCCAGCTTTCGGGATGTTACAGATCCAATGACCAAAATCTTAGATCAATACTCGTATAATGCTGGGTCTCTTTTTCTCCGTAGGCGTAGCTGGCTTTATTAACTTCATGTCTGGGCACGGATTATTGATGATTGGATGTAAATTACTGGTTCACTTTTTAAGTATCGTGACACTTCCGGCAATTTAATTACTGGGTCTTACTTCTCAGTCATCTATATATATGTTCTATGATCTATCGTCATGGGCACCCTTTCTATTTGCATGTAAACGATGAGGGCCTTCAGGGTTCCCATTTTCCTGCTTCTCGGTGTTTTTCTTCTTTCCGGTCGTATTGACGCTAGGAAGCTAGCTGTGAGCGAAAAGAAACTGCATGCAGTTGGTGAGAATAAATCATTCTTCCCTTATATCCCTGTTTATGGCGATGGGTTCGGTTGGCCTGGTTCCGATGGCCGCATAGGCGGAGGAGGTGGGGGTGGTGGTGGTGGAGGAGGCGGGGGTGGCAATGGGGGTGCTGGATATGGTTTCGGAGGTGGTGCTGGAGGTGGGATTGGGTCAGGAAAAGGAGGGATTGGAGGCGGAGGTGGTGGCGGGGGTGGTGGTGGTGGTAGTGGGTTTGGCGGAGGATACGGTGCAGGATTTGGAGGAGGAATCGGAAGTGGGAGCGGAATACCGTGAGTTTGTGAAACAGATTGTACTGACGTTGTTGCTTGGGATTGAAGTAACTTCATCCTATATGTTCTCTGGTATTATTAATTTGGGTGTGCATTACTTGTTGATTAGTTGGCTCCGTTTCACAGATGTAATTGTAATCTGTAAGCCTAGACGTGAATGGATGGAATAAAGTTGCTTGTAATAAAAAGTTCATTTAACTTGTATTAGTCACATCTTTGTGTTTATTGAACCTTAAACACTCTTCTTCTTCTTCTTCTGGGTGAAATCAAACACTCTTCTTTTGTACTAACACTTTTAACAGAACATAACTAAAATATAACAACAAAAACTTCTAGATTATGATTCCCGTGATGTGAAGAAGAAAAAGAATTAATGTTAAAACATTAAATATATATAATCATTTTATCATTAATTTTCTTTTGCATTCTATTAATACATCGCCATGCACATTAATAATGCTTTTAAATCTTAATTGTTGACAATAATGAGATTAAGTGTGTTAATTCATATTTTATTTCTTGAGGTCCCAAGTTTGAGCATTAGAAATATCAGAGGTATGAGCGTTTAATGTCAAATGATTGAGAGTTATTTTTGAATATATATTGTATTTACCTAGATTAATAAAAAATAATAATTATTATTTGGTATGTAAGGACCTTCATAATAAGGGTAGTATTTCTCTCCTTAAAAAATTTAGGTTTGAACAGTTGTGTTTGTAGAGTATTTATGTATTATTATACAATTTGAATTACTTCATTTTGTATCAAAATATATATTGTCAATTTTTTTAGAAAATTTAGTGAATTTGAAGTAAAGTTATTGAATAAATCCTTGTACTGTAACATAATATATTTTGATATAGAAATAAGATTTAATGTATATTAATTTTCGATAATTAAATGAATTTAATTTTATAGTTGAAATTAAAATTAGAAAATAAATTATTTTTAAGATAATTTTTATATTATATAAATTAATCCTTTTAAAAGATAAAATCTAATTGCAAAACATAAAATTTTTCGGTTTTAACCAAAAGGCCTCGAATTAATTATTCAAGGCATGTATGTGGGCTTAAACAGAAGCCTAGGTTCACTTTGATCTGCTTCAAAGTTATGCCCAGTCCAGTTGAATAAAAGCTATCCCTCTTTTCCGATCCCGTCAAACAAGAAACCCCAAACGAAAGTACGAAACACATTCATTATTAAACCCTAGACACCCGCTCTCTGCTCCTCGCAAACACCAAGCTACAATGGCGGACGTAGTTCAGTACCGTCTCGAGCGCATGGTAGACGAGCTCGATGACCTCGAGCGTCGCGGTATCTTCACTCGTCGTGAGATCGCCGAGATAGTCAAGCAACGTCGCAAGTTCGAATACCGACTCAAGCGACCTTCTCCTCTCAAGCAAGATTTCATTGCCTATATCGACTACGAGACTCAGCTTGATGCTCTTCGCCGGCTCCGTAAGAAAGCTGCGACTCGTGAACTCGTGCGCCAAGGAAAGAAGACCAAGAGTAGAAAATCGGTCTCCGATTTCGCCTCCGTCGCGAGAATTACGGAGATATATAGACTTGCCGTGATGAGATACAAAGGAGATGTGGAACTTTGGTTTCGGTACCTTGAGTTTTGTAGGCAGAGAAATAATGGAAGAATGAAAAAGGTACATTTTTTTTTTTAATTTATACATTTATATATTTCTGTTTGAATATGGAAAAAAAGAACTTGTTTGAGTGTTTATTCGGGTTTTAGTCGCGAATGGTTTTTTAATTTGTTGAATATTGTAGGTTTTGGCTCAAGTGATTCGGTTTCATCCTAAGCTGCCAGGAGTATGGATATATGCAGCAGCTTGGGAATTTGATCATAATTTGAATGTTGCAGCAGCTCGTGCTTTAATGCAAAGTGGCTTGAGAATTTGTCCTAGTTCAGAGGACCTTTGGGTGGAGTATCTTAGGATGGAACTTACATACCTTAACAAGCTAAAAGCACGAAAGGCTGCTCTAAGGGAGGATAAAGGAACCTTGGTCCGTGATAAGAAGGATGCCGATGAGAAACAATGGAAAGAGGAAAATAAAGATTTGTTTATGCCCCTTGATGATGAAGAAAAAGAAAATAATGATCACGGGTCAGAGGAAGAGTCTGAGAAGGAATCAAATTTGTTTTTGGAGCATGCTTCAGGTATTCTTAAAACGATATATAGTGGGGCAATTCAAGCAGTCCCTTCTAGTTTTAGCCTCAGGAAGCAACTTCTCGAGATACTGGAAGCAATAGAAGTGGCAGATTGGGAGGAGCTTCATGGTGAGATTCTGAGTGATATGAAAAGAGACTTTTCAGCTGACCCTGAATATTGGGATTGGCTAGCAAGACTCGGAATGTCTGATGCCTCAAGTACAGGGGAGAAGAATGATGATGCCATGGTCTCTAAGTTGCAAAAGGCAGCTCAGGTGTGAAACTTGTAACAACTATATATTGCCAAGTAAAACTCTAGCAAGCATGTTTATGATATGATATATATTATTTCTCATGCCATGTACAGGTGTATGAAGAGGCAATACAAACCCTGCCTTCAGCTAGGATGTTTAAGTTTTATATAAAATTTTTGTCGGATGTCATTGCTCCTGACAGTGGAGAAGCAGAAGTGATTTCCTTAACCAATCATACCTCGAGTTATATTATTGATATTATTAAGGTTTATGAGAAGGCTGAAACAATGGGGTGTCTTACAGAAGAACTTGCTTGCCAATATATTTCATTTTACACACAACTTGGGAGAGTGGAGGAAGCCAAGAAAGTAGCAGAGAAGCTTTGCTGTGGAAAACTTTCAGATTCATTACAATTATGGATTTTGAGGGTTTCCATAGAAATTAGATGTATCACAAATTCTCTCTTTCCTGGCAAGACTGATGCATTGTACATCTTTGAGCTTTTTAGAACTGTTCTCACAAAAATGTCAATGTCAGAAGCTGAGAGCTTGTGGGTAATGGTATGGTTCAGCATTAATTTTCTTATTTGTTTTTCTTTTCTCTCTTCAACTCCCTAGTTGATGTTTATTTATCATGCTGAATGAACTTGGATCCCCTCATGCTGCAACTGAAGTTATGACGTGCCTGGACATGTTGAATTATGCTTTTTTATCTGCATTGTATATATGAAAACTTATTAGTATTTTGTATTTCTATCTCTTCCTCCACTACATCAGAAACAGTAAGGCTATCAAGTTGACGAGTATGAAAATGCTGATGTAATGCTATCTCATTCTGCAGGCTCTCAAATTCTTTGTAAATCAGAAGAAATATTTTGAGAAGCTGATTGAGCTTTCTCTCAAAGCGGTTGCTAAATTTGGTGGCAGTGAGAATGGTTTTTCTCTTTCTTCAGCTGTAGTTAATTTCATCCTTCAAAAGGATGGACTTAAACGTGCAAGGGAGGTGTATAAGCGGTATGTTATCATGTCTTGAATCAATGTTTTTGGTTACTTTTGTTTTACCTCAATTGTATCTCCCCAAGAATTTGAAGTTAAGGTTTGCTGCTGTGCTTTTACATTTATATGTTAGTATAACAGAAGTATATCACCAATATTCATTTGATGCAAGAAATTTCTTACTTTGTGTCCTCCACCAATTGTAGATTCCTGGCTCTACCTCATCCAGGTCTTGCATTATACAAAAATTGCATTGAATTAGAGTCACATCTCGCCTCTCTTGGCAGTGAGGATTCTCTAGTAAATGCCCGAAAGTTGTATGAAGCTGCACTCGCAACTTATGACCAAGACACTAGCTTATGGAAGGATTACCATTCCCTTGAAACTAAGGTGAGCTTTTTATATGGTTTCTTTCATACCAGTATCCATGATTTTGTCTTGTATCGCATGCCCTCACTATCTTCCAACCACCTTTTACAGTTGGGGACATCAGAAACTGCTGCTGCTATCTATTGGCGTGCTCGGAAATCATTAAAGGACTCCGCTGTAGTTTTTTAATTCCCCTTACCAATTACAATTTCTTCAGTTTTGATGTCCGATATCGCTATTTATTTTAATTTTTTTATGTTTTTAAGAGAAAACAGAGGAAACCCCTATCAATGCGAAATACTTTGGATCTGAGTCTCAGATTTCAAATTGATCTTAGGATGGCTTCTAATATTTTGTTGGTACAAAAGGCATTTTGGTGACAACTCCATCATAGGCCTTTCCTCTTACCAAAATCTTAGCTTTAGTTCCTGCATTTTGTAACCCGGATTTCACGTATCCCATTGCTATATTCTTCTTCAGGCAGGGGCTAAATCCTCCGCTGGTGTTTTCACCAATGATGTTCCCTTTCTCATCCTGAATCTCACTGTAGGATCGAGGAGGTGGGCCTGAGGACGTGAAGCCAACACGCCTGATAGAGGGACCTTCCAGTTATTCTTAATAACCTGCAATGCAAGAAGACCTAACTATTCGAGAATCAAAGGAAAATATTCGATTGAGTAACAGTCGAAGAGAATAAACTAAAGAAAGAAGCAAAAGTATGTATGTTTGACACAAAACAATCACCAGTAAATTGCATGAACGCAAAATAATGAATCTATAAAGAATCAAGAATGGTTACATACAAGAGTTTAGTGACTAACCTGGAGAGCTAGAAGAGATCTCTCATCATGGATGTGCCAAGAGACATCGCCACCTTTGGACTTGATGCCTTCATATGCTCTTCAATGTGTGCCAGATCTTTATACCTGCAGCCTGCATTCGCTACAAGGTATATGTGATCATCCTTAACTTTGGTGATCACATAATCATCAATTGCCCCTCCCTTCTCATTTGTAAAGACGGTTAGCGTTCCCATTCCAGGGGCAAGTCCAGCAACATCAACAATGATGAGCTTTTCGAGGAATGGAACACAGTCCTTTCCCTTAAGGCTCAGCCCATACATATGGGATATATTAAAGAGTCCACCATTCTGTCTGCAGTTTACTGTAGAGTACATGATCGAGTCCTTGTACAGCTGTACTGAATCGACATGCTCCATCCAGCAAATGGGACCATCTTCCAACCATTAGCAACATGGAAGTCATAAAAAACAGTCTTTTTCAGATCAGCCTATGAAGCAAAGAACCGACAGCTACGACCTTCTTGCCAGATTGAGCAAGACAACGTGTAATCGATTGCCCAGGATGCCAAAGACTTCCCCTCATCTTCTAAAGTTGAAATATCTGATGAGGAGTAATCTTTCAGAAATAAGAAATAACGCAATCTTTTAATGGTCACTTGCTCAGTCATGTGCAAGGAAACGCAAGTTCAACAGAAGTTACGCACAATCGAAGAACTATCAATAGGCAAAATAAGTGTAAAATGAAATCCAATTTAGAACATTCTAAACCGATTTTTACATCATTGCGCCATGTTCATCTAAACTGGTTGTCAGAAATGCCGAGGGTAAAAAAACATCAGTAATATACAGGGCAAACAGAATGGAAACGTACTGTAATTCAACGGAAACGCTTCCTGTATTCAAAATCACACAAGCAATCCCATGAATCGTTTTAATTTCAATGTTTACAACCCAACACATATTACCAATCAAATATCATATGAATTTCTTCACAGATGATGACCCAAAACGATCCAGAAATCAGCATTGAGCTATCCAAGACATTCAACAAACAACAACCAGACCATCTCCAATGAATACTCGCCATTGTGCCAAAGTTTTTGAGATGCAAACCATCGAAACAGAAAAGGGTGTTTAACAAAAAGAAAGAAACAAACGCTGTCACAGTATCAAAAGATCAAAACCAAATTCACCACAAACATCACATGGACAAAGAATAATGGTACCAAGATTTTAAAGACATAAAACTATCAATGCAATAAGACAAAACAAGAAATGGAAAAGGCTTACAAAGAACCCTTCCCTGCGTTTCTCTTCTTCAAAACTCCCAAAGAGCGCAAGACACCACTGCTCTGCTAAGAGATAAAAAAAAGGATAGCCTTTTATATATGGGTGAATGATATTACTATACATAAAAAAAACTAAAATATTGGCAATGATATTATTTTTTAATAAAAAAATGATGAGATGGTCTCATTGGTAGTATAGTGGGTGAAGGAGGGTTTGTCTGCAAAATCCACAAAAACAAATATCCAACAAAACCACATCGTCAGCGAGTGGTGCTTAAAGGACTTTGGAGCTATACGATCAATCAGCCGCCTTCGTGGATCCTTTATCAATCAGTCGGTCGATGCTCATGGGATACTCAGATCAGACAACGTTGAACCCAGAGATTAGTTAGTCCACCTTGAAATAACAACTTGGACCCGAACCCAGTCCAAGGATACAACGTTGAACAGTTCTCTTTATCCTTTAAAAATGTCAACATCCAATTGTGATATATTATTACCTGATTGTAATATTCATTTCTATTACTTTGAAATTTGACTTTTCTCGCTTTATTTATACAGTTCTTTCTCTTATGTTTTGTTGAAGAAGAGGAGAATGTGAAAAACAAACACATAATCACAGCTTTAAAGAAAAGATATTCATTGATTTATATGCATGAGCCATGAAGTATATTTTCAAATTTCCATACTTCAACTGGATCGTCTTTGCAAAATATTATCAGTGGTTAATTAAATGAATCAAAGAATAATGATTGTACATATGCACATGTTGTGATCATGAATATATGGATTAAAACAGCTTGCTTGCGAATTCATCAATGGGGCTTCCTTCTATACGAGAGTAACTGGATTTTTTGGCTACCTCTCTCAGCTGCGATAAGCTTCTTCCCAATTGCAACGCCACCTTCATTTCAAACAACTCCCCGTTTTCTCTTTTATCCAAATCACTTTGACTCAGAGTTGATTCAATAGATTCTTGCACATGTTTGAAGAAGCCGGCGTTGTTCCTATACATCTCAAACACCATACCGACTTGTCCACCGTGCTCCAAAGTGTTAACAGCTGAAGCTAAAGCTCCTACAGCAGCTGCCATTATTGCTGCCCAAGGAGCATTGGACGAATCCATAAAGGCAGATCCTAGAGCTGCAATTCCAGTTAGTATGGGCCCTGAGGAAGCTAAAACTTTGTTCATCTTCAAAGCCTTGTTGCCTAGTCTGTCGTAATCTTCACTGTCTTTTCTCTTAATCACCTCAACCACTTGTTGCATTTCCATTTCCAGCTCCTTGCTCCATCCATTGCTGTCAACAACTTGTTTGTTTGTTTTCTGAGATTGGATCTTAGGCCACCAAACAGCAGGCTCTAAACTTTCCGGGAATTTTTCAAGCATTACGCCTATCAAGGGAAGAGGGTAAGCTTTATCAAGGGCCAAGACCTTCTCCATAGCATCTTTTACATCCTCTTTGCTTGGGGAGCCAATGGCAAGGAGAGTTTCTATTTGTCTCTGAAGCTGCTTAAACAATCTTCTCGCATTACGTTGCTCTTCCACAAGCTGCGAGGGTTGGATTTGGTTCATCAACACCAACATTCCCGTGGCTGCAGAGAACAGGAGAGTCGATGCAAACTTCAAACCCAAAACAGAAACCCCAGCGCCGCAGGTTGCCATAACACCAGCCATGGTAGCGGCGGTGAGAGTGATCATGTTGATGGAGTTAAGAAGAAGGGTGTTCCAGTTTTCCCGTTGTTGCCCGACGTTGTTGTGCATCTCCACTCTATCGGCAATAGACTCTAAGATAGCATAAAGTTGTATAGTAGCCATTGAAACCGATGAGCTTTCTTCAACCAATGGTGTCTCAATAACATTCTTTTGAAATGGGATTGTGTTGACGAACCCATCCCTGGTAGTATTCAAATCCACAGACAAACCTTTGGTTGGTACTTTGGGAACTGACAACCTAACCGATGGAAGCTTTGGCACAGATAGAGCTGCACGGATATGCTTTGAAGACGAAGAAGAAGAGAGTAAAAAACTAGAAGCATGTAAAGAAGCCATGTGACGCCGTTTATTCTCCAAGATATCGTCTGCTGGTGAATTTGTATAGGAAGTAAGTGATTTGTTTGCAGATGTAATGGATGAAGGGATGTATTTATAGCGGCCAACATAGCGAATAGATTTGAGGAGATCAAGTCATGCTCCGAATCGTTGACTGAGTGATTGAATTGACCTATTCGCTTTTTAGATTATTTCCTATTTGGGCTCGGGAAGTGGTAAAACAACTATTCATTACTTCAAATGAAATTCTCAAAGGCAAGGCTACTCCATTACCACATTTTTCCCCGGCCCGATGTTGCAAAAATTCCTATTTGATAAATTCGAATTAATCAAAACGAAACTTTAAAAAACTGAGAATAAAAAGAAAAACCTACGGTCAATAAACGTTTATGCATATGTTCTGCCAAGGCTTTGCTTTTGGTCTATAAACTCCATGGTTATATATGTTACGATGGCTCAAAAAGAAAATTAAACCTCAACAAAGACTTGAAAACCATCTTTTGAAATAATACTATTCTAAATTTCCCCCTTTTTGCATATAATTTGAATGAGATTAATTGATACCCCGATGGAGTTCTTTGGATAATATTTTGACTTTTTCCTTCTTCTTAAGAAAAAGAGAAAATCGCCTCAGTGACCAAAAAAAGTTATAATATACGATTTTAACCAAATTTTTTTGGATTTGCCAAAATGACCAACAAAATCGCAACGCGAAATAAAAATCGCAACGCGATCCCCAGAATCGCAAATCAGTTTCCAAAATCGCAACGCGATTCTTGAAAATCGCAATGCGATAGTACAAATTCGCATTGCGATTTTCCAAAATCGCAACGCGAATATGAAAATCGCAACGCGAACACATAAATCGCAACTCGTATCCGTAAATCGCAACGTGTATCCGTAAATCGCAACGCGTATGGGTAAATCGCAATGCGTATCCGTATATCGCAACGCGTATCCGTAAATCGCAACGATAATCCGTAAATCGCAACGAGAATCTGTAAATCGCAACGATAATCCGTAAATCGCAACGAGAATCTGTAAATCACAACACTGAAATTTTGGGTATATAACACTGAAATCATAAACTAAATCCCTAAATCGCAACTCATTCCATCTCCATCTATCACTCTCTCCGGCGACATCCGTTCCTATATCCAACGACATCCTTCCCAATCCGGCAACAAGTTTTAGTTTCGCAGCTCGTCTGTTTAGTAAATTAATTTACAACCATGAAATCATCTAATGTTGATCATGTTTGGATAGATTTGTGTTTTGGAGGGTCATGGGATAATGTTCATGGTGTTTTACAATATATGCCTTTACCCATGAATCTTCAACTAAAATTGTCTTTACAAAAGTTAACTTATGAAACTCTAATGCTACGTGTTTCAAATAAATTGAATTTAGAGCCCCTAAGTGGATTTAGGCTATCTTATCAGAGAAATGGTAAAGTTTATTTGTTAACCGACAATGAAGATGTTGAACGATTCATTGCTTACATTAGGGTTTCACAAGATGATGTTACATTGTATGTTGTTGAACCTAGAAGTAGTATTGTTGGGTCAGTAGCGGGTAGTAATCAACTAAGTTTTTCTCAAAACCCACAACCTTTCTCTAATCCAAATCCCAATCAACTTTCAGCACCAAATTCCGGTTTTCGTATTGACCAGTTAGACGATGATGAGCCAACAGAAAAAATTGTGAGTACTAGTCAGTATTCGAAATTTGGTCTTGGTCAATATCCAGACTTTGATATTGGTCAGTACACGGATTTTGATGATGTTTCAGAAGAAGAAACAGACCCTGCGTGTAATGATTTTGATATTGGTCAATACCCGAATTTTGATGATGAAACAGTCGTTGCCGAAGAAGATATTGTTGATGATAATGAGGAGGAAGTTACGACTGTGAATGAACATGTTGAACATCCATTCTGTAATTCATATAATCCTGAAGAAGAAAAAGAAGAAGAAAAAGTCCCCGAAGAAAAGAAAATGCCACGGGCGTATAACTGGAATATGCCAGAATTACTTCAGATACCGGAAGAAGAGTTGGTAAAGAAAGCAGTTGATTGTTACACAAAAGTTATTCGTATCAAGAAAGATGATTGTTTTGATACAAAGGAAGACTTGAAGATAGCTTTGTATACGAAATGTGTGGAAGATGGCTATCAACTAAAAGTTAACAAATCAAGCAAAGATCGTTTCGAAACAAGGTGTATGATTGACAAAAACTGTACGTGGCGTATGATTGCAAAGAGAATAAAAGATTGCAAAATGTTTCAAGTTAAGACTTTTATTGATAAACATACATGTTTAAGAACCCAAGTTTTTCCTCACCATAGACAGGCAAACAAAAAGGTGTTGGGTGGTTTTCTGGCTGAGTTAATGTTTTTGAATGGCAGGGTATATCGGGGACATGAAATTATGACTGACATGAATGCTCGGTTCAAGATTAGTATATCATATTCTCAAGCTTGGAGAGCCAAATGTTATGCCTTGGAATTGTTGAGGGGGTCGCCAGAAGCATCGTTTGCCCAACTGCCGGCTTATTGTCACAATTTAAAGCTGAAAAATCCTGGGTCGGTAACTCATATCAAAACAGATAGAGATGGACGCTTTGAGTTGCTGTTTATCGCCATTGGTGCTACGGTTAGTAAATCAATATAATTTTGTTGACTCATTTTTGTTAGTTACATGCATTTCACATTTAAATGATTATATTTCTTGTGTATATTATTTTGTAGATTCGTTCGTTTATTACTTGCATGCGCCCAGTTATTATAGTTGACGGAGCACATTTGAAAGGTCGATACCTTGGAGTAAACTTATTAGCAGTAGCCATGGATGCTAACAATGGGATATTGCCAATAGCTTACGGGGTTGGCAAATCTGAAACCTCTGATTCATGGACATGGTTTATGGGGCATTTTAGGGATTGCATAGGTCCTATTAGCAATCTGACAATCATATCCGATAGGGCAAACTCAATTGACAACGCTGTTAGAAGGTGTTTCCCAGATGCTTTTCATGGACTTTGTGGTGTTCATTTGTATAGAAATCTAAAATCAAGGTCTGCTGGTATAAAAAAGCACAAATGGACATACTGGAAGGCTGTAAAAGCTTATCGGGAAGTGGATTTCAATAAGCATATAAATTGTTTAAGACGTGTTTTGCCTCAGTGTGCTCAAACACTAGAAGATGTCGGGTTTGAAAGATGGTCAAGAGTACATCAACTTGGAGCAAGATATGGTTTCATGACGTCTAATAGTGCAGAATCAATCAACGCTCTAAGTCGTCATTCCCGGAAATTACCCATTACTATGTTAATGGAGTTTTTTCGAGCCTCTATTCAACAGTGGTACTACAAGAAAAGAAACCATGCAGGTATTATTTCTTTGAATTCGTAACTTATCATATTTATATATTTTACTAAGTATTGTTTATTTAAATTTACAGGAACATTGGAACATCGTGTTACACCATGGACTGAAAAAAAGATAACGAAACGTGTTGTGAAGTCAACGTCATGGAGAGTTGAACCATGTTCAAACACTTTGTTTCAAGTACTGGATAATAACTTAAATGGGCTAGTCAATCTAAATGCAAAGACGTGTAGTTGTATGAAATGGCAAACATCTGGTTATCCGTGTGGCCATGTTATAAAAGTTGCTCTTCATTTAAACCAAGATGATTCAAGCGCATACGCTATGGATTGCTACACTACAGAAGTTTATCGACAGACTTATGCCGAGATTGTCTACCCTATTCCACATCCTTCTGAGTGGGACATACCAGATGACTTACAAACAGTTTTGCCACCAGCCATGGACAGAAGGCTACCTGGCCGACCAAAAAGTCACGATCGTATACCGTCTAAGGGTGAAGAGAAGAAGAGATCGACATGTAGTCGGTGCAAGGAAAGTGGTCATACAAGGTTGACATGTGGATCACCAGTGCCATCAAAATCATCTTTTCCTCTACCAAAATATGGATCCTCATCAAAATCCAAAGCTCATATGGTGTCAAGCAAAAGGCAATCATCTTTAAAATCCCAATCACAATTGGCTTCACCTTTTGGGACTGTTAACTTAGGTGATTTTTAAATGCAAACGTTGTATTATGTGGATTTTATGTGTGAACTTTTAACATTTTCAGTTGAATTAATGACTCAGGCTAACCATTTTGACTTAACCAACTCTTGTTATTCAGTTGTTATCACTATTAGGCATGCATTTGACTATCGCAACACGGAAATTACAATCGCAACGCGAAATGAAAATCCCAACATGAAAATCGCAATGCGGAAATGAAAATCGCAACGAGAGAATCGCAATGCGAAATGAAAATCGCAATGCGAAATGAAAATCGCAACGAGAGAATCGCAATGCGAAATGAAAATCGCAATGCGAAATGAAAATCGCAACGAGAGAATCGCAATGCGAAATGAAAATCGCAATGCGAAATGAAAATCGCAAAGAGAGAATCGCAATGCGAAATGAAAATCGCAATGCGAAATGAAAATCGCAACGAGAGAATCGCAATGCGAAATTATAAACGCATTGCGATTCTCTCGTTGCGATTTTCATTTCCGCATTGCGATTTTCATTTCGCATTGCGATAGTCATTTTTGCCTTCAACATAATGCAGATTGAAATCAACAAAATCAACCATTACATTTCAATCAATTAAACAAGCACAAATAAGAATTATGTTCGCATCAATTACACAAATCAACTTTTACAAATCATCTTTTACAAATCAATTAAACAATCAAAAAATAAGCAATAATTCTTATTTCCGATCATCTACTATTGAATCAACTTTTACAAATCAATTAAACAATCAAAAACAATCAATTAAACTATTGAATCAACTTTTGCAGCCATACATCATTTTCACGCAGTTCACTTCTGAGATTAACCTGCAGAAACCAAACATTTGCTCAAACAACACTTTCTACACATCTAAAACCTACAAACAGCAAATTATTGAATTCTAGGTACTTAACCAAACATTTTCAAACCAAAAGTATATAAACTTACCAATTGTTTATGGACATTTTTATAACGCGGATGCAGGTAGGCAGCGTCTCGTATATATCGATTTAGCCATATAATGCCGAAACCACAAGCCTACTGCAGCTCTATCTCTATCGGTGGGAGGTAGATACTTGATGCTTCCCGTCGTCAAACGCTCCAACGCCAAGCATACGAGAGGACCACAATCTCCTCTGGCTCCGCTCGTTTGTTGTGGCGCGGTCTTGTCTCTAATAACTGTAATATTGAGCTTCTTTGGCTTCTTGTTTCCAGAACGAGTCCAATAATTGATCGCATCCAAGAATTTAGCCAAATGAGAGCTCCATCCCTTAATAACATCTCTTAAATCAGCCAATGATATGTAATTTATCATGCTGTCATACACTATTGTCTTAAGGGATGGGAGCTGAAGCTCGACGAGAATCCAATGTTTACGTTCCAAAACAGGGATAAACACCTGCAATCATAAGTAATAATTCATTCATTTGCGTACTTATTTCATAAAACCTTTAAACTCAATCTAAAATAAATACTAACCTTATCGACCTCCCACCATGCAGGATAAAGTTTAGCTTGTCCATTGCCCAAATCAAATGATTCATCTCGTGCATTCTTCAAGTGAACGGCGTGAAAAGACGTCGGCATAATTGTATATCGTATATTTTTATTTTTCTTAAGTTTTCTTATTATTAGAAGACGTGTCACCCACGCATCGATATGCTGTTTTACAAAAAAAGACATATATTACTGACTTACATAAATTTAAAAAAAAAATTAATCAAATTGAAATATAAGAAAAATATAAGACTTACCCCCCCATCGAAATAGCCATTGTCTTCAACCCCTAATAATACGCCCCACCAAGACCGATCAAGCAACAAATAGATATCATCGGTGAGCTTGCATATGTCAGTGAAACACCCCTGGCTCTGCTCATGTAGATAAAAATCAACAGCGGTCTTAGCCCAAAGGGTGTTATCCAGAATTGTGTCCGGTAGTTGTTCCCTCTCCTCTTCAGATACAGGTATGGTACTGGCCGGTAACTCATACGAGAGCCAACTTGAATCCATCATGTCCGGCACGTCAGAGGGTTTCTCAAGAAGCCTACATATGACGCCATGTGAATCGGGCTCTTGAATGGTGGAAGGGACCTCTTCAATGATGACAGTATTAAAGAATACACAGTTTAGCAGAATTGGCAGCAACCGAACAAATTTACTTTCAACCAAAAGACAAAACAAAGACAAATACTATTTCACAGTGTTAAAGAATACACAGTTTAGCAGAATTGGCAGCAACCGAACAAATTTACTTTCAACCAAAAGACAAAACAAAGACAAATACTATTTCACAGTGTTAAAGAATACACAGTTTAGCAGAATTGGCAGCAACCGAACAAATTTACTTTCAACCAAAAGACAAAACAAAGACAAATACTATTTCACAGTGTTAAAGAATACACAGTTTAGCAGAATTGGCAGCAACCGAACAAATTTACTTTCAACCAAAAGACAAAACAAAGACAAATACTATTTCACAGTGTTAAAGAATACACAGTTTAGCAGAATTGGCAGCAACCGAACAAATTTACTTTCAACCAAAAGACAAAACAAAGACAAATACTATTTCACAGTGTTAAAGAATACACAGTTTAGCAGAATTGGCAGCAACCGAACAAATTTACTTTCAACCAAAAGACAAAACAAAGACAAATACTATTTCACAGTGTTAAAGAATACACAGTTTAGCAGAATTGGCAGCAACCGAACAAATTTACTTTCAACCAAAAGACAAAACAAAGACAAATACTATTTCACAGTGTTAAAGAATACACAGTTTAGCAGAATTGGCAGCAACCGAACAAATTTACTTTCAACCAAAAAGAAAAAACAAAGACAAATACTATTTCACAGTGTTAAAGAATACACAGTTTAGCAGAATTGGCAGCAACCGAATAAATTTACTAAGCAATCTAAGTGAAATGGCTAATCTAAGTGAAATTACGAGTAAATTTATCATTAAGTTAAATATGGAAAATCTTAAACTTACCTCGTTGCGTAGAGTATGAACCTCATTCTGTAACGATACTATCATCTCACGTAGAGCGGCAACCTCACCACGTAAAGTTGACACCTCCACACGCCATGCACCATCGTTATCGCGTAGAGTACCGATCTCCTCACGCAAGGCATTGACCTCATCACGTAACTCCCTTGACTCATCCCGTTGAGGTGGAGGTGGAGAACAGGGAGATAGGAGTCGTGGCATCTTTGCCGGTCGCCTATCATGAGGTGATGGTGGAGAAGAGGCTCGATGATGTGACGAGATAGGTGATGGCTCTCGTTCTAGAGGTGTATAGTCGGGTCGATCGGGTGATGGCTCTAGGTGAGGTGATGGCTCTCGAATTGGAGGAAGTGGATGCTGCTCATCATCCGTGCCATCAAAAAAACTTTGACTAGCTTGCCACCAATCAGTGGCAAGCTCTTCCTCCGTGGGTGTCAGTCTTTGTAATGGAATGTTGGCCTCCTAAAATATAAAAACTCAAACAAAGTTAAACGTCTACTATTAATAACTTGTTTATATATTATATGAAAGTATTTGTGTTAACTTACATTATTTATTGTCGCATATGGTATTAAGTCTTCCCAATCCAACAGAGTTTTCCTCTTCCAGGAAATAGCCCTGGGAATATCATTTGACGTTTTTATTGCATATGTACGCATGCTGGGGAAAGCCTCGAATATCCAAATCTACAAACAATATAATAACAAAATTAGTAATTGTTAAATAATTAATTATAATTTTAGAAACATTATATAGAAATTCTTACCTTAAAGGCCCAAACAAAGCCTGACAAAGTGTATTTGGACCCATCGCCCCGCAAACTTTTGCGGTCATCAAAGGCAGACGACAACTTAGTCCAGGTAGCTTTCCATATATACGAACCCCACGGAAACAGATTCCATGCATTCAGGTCCTCTACCAATATTATTAGCTCCCGATGAATAGGTTGTCTGGCCTCTCTGCCTAAAAAGCCAGCATACACAAGTAGTAGAAGGCATACTCGGACAACATCGACGTCATCTATCCGAGTGAAACCAGCTTTCTTATTAAACAATTTCTTCAGGTCGTCGACATGTAGGTTCGGCTTCTCCATTGACTCATCCGGAAAAACCCGGGATAACCATGATGGGCGGGCGATATGACGAGTGTACCGGCCTACATCATCGTGTCCGAATCGTAGACCAGTGATTAAGCAGAACTCCTTCCGCCCAAAACAAGTATACGCTGGTGGAAAATGAAACCATATCTCTTCCTCACCACGTTGTATACTGTCGGGTAGATTTGATGTTATGGTCTGAAGCCACAAATGGGTCAAATTAGCATCTCCACCCGGATGCTGTACTCTCAGCCATGGCCCGAAGCAGGTTTCCTCAAACAATTGTCTTTGAGCAGGTGAAAGCTTCGAAGCAATTGTAGTGGCCAGGCTGACTTTATTTCTCAAGGTCAATTGAGCCGAAAAAAATTTCTACAAAAACAATAAACATACCAAGTTAGATATACCAAAAACTACACTGTGAAGATATACCAAAAACAATAAACATAAAAAGTAGTAGTTTATTCTTGAAACTAAAATTTGCAACACTGTTTTGTCTTTTGGTTGAAATGAAAATCGCAACGAGAGAATCGCAACGCGAAATGACAATCGCAACGAGAGAATCGCAACGCGATATGAAAATCGCAACGAGAGAATCGCAACGCGAAATGAAAATCGCAATGCGATTTTGGTTTCGCGTTGCGATTCTCTCGTTGCGATTTTCATATCGCGTTGCGATTCTCTCGTTGCGATTTTCATTTCTCTCGTTGCGACAGTCATTCTCTCGTTGCGATTTTCATTTATCTCGTTGCGACTCTTCTGCAAATTGAAACTTGAATGGATTGCATTACTTCAACCAAAAGACAGAACAAAGACAAAGACAAATACTAACTTGAAAATCGCAACGAGAGAATAGCAACGCAAAATGAAAATCGCAACGACAGAATCGTAACGCGAAATGAAATCTAAGTGAAATGGTTAATCTATTATTGAAATGACCAGTAAACTTATCATCAGTTTCAATATGAAAAACCTACAATAATGCAAACATTTCAAAATAAAAATAATTAAAAAAACTAACCCTCGGAGGTTGAATTTCCATTTCTGAATATTGTGAGGGATTTCTGACCGTGAATGGTTGTGAGGGATTTCGCCGGAGATGGGGACGGAAATCTTCGGAGATGGGGACGGATTTCTTCGCCGTAGAGAGTGAGAGATGGAGATGGGACTGAGTTGTGATTTTAGGTTTTAGGTTATGAGTTGCGATTACGGGATTTTGTCTTAATATTCGTTTTTGTAATTTGAAAATAAAATACGCGTAGCGATTATAATGGCGCTTTAAATATCGCGTTGCGATTTACGGATACGCGTTGCGATTTTATGTATTATCGTTGCGATTTACGGATACGCGTTGCGATATACGGATACGCATTGCGATTTACCCATACGCGTTGCGATTTACGGATACACGTTGCGATTTACGGATACGAGTTGCGATTTATGTGTTCGCGTTGCGATTTTCATATTCGCGTTGCGATTTTGGAAAATCGCAATGCGAATTTGTACTATCGCATTGCGATTTTCAAGAATTGCGTTGCGATTTTGGAAACTGATTTGCGATTCTGGGGATCGCGTTGCGATTTTTATTTCGCGTTGCGATTTTGTTGGTCATTTTGGCAAATCCAAAAAAAGTTGGTTAAAATCGTATATTATAACTTTTTTTTTGTCACTGAGACGATTTTCTCTAAGAAAAAATGTTTGACTTTTTCTACATGTTTGAAAATATTTCTTGTCAATTCAAAATAAATACCCTGTGACGAAGGGATACATTACTTGAAGGGAAGGGAAGGGAAGGGAAGGGAAGTTTTTCAACCGGAAGGAAAAACGGGGATTGAGATTTCTACGTTTTAATTTAACACCTCTGACAAAACAACAATGTAGATTGCTCCAAATTATAAATACCCGAAGGCCAGATACTTTCTTATTTGCGTCTTTTTTAGTGAAGATGTGTTTACAGGCCTAATTTCGATTTTTACCTTAAAAATTGTTTAGATAAAACTTTGTTTTTTTTAATAGATGAATACAACTTACATATGGTTAAGAATTTAGGAGATAAATAGACTTTAACTAGCTCCACAAACGATAAAGATATAAATAATTTACTATAAACGTAGATATCATAAAGAATATAAATATATGATATTTCATGTATCCCTCAGCCATGTATATACCAAAATACTCTTTCAATGTCCTTCAGCTATATATATATATATATATTAATTTTACATAAATTTAGGACAATTAGAAGAGTGAAAATAAAAGACCGAGATTAACTTTTTGTTTCAGTGAATATATTCTTATTTCCTACTATTAATCTCAGTATTCTATTTTTACTCATTCAATACTCTCAACCATTTGACAATCTCAATCACCCTTGCAGTCGCTGATGTTTGAACTCTTGACCTCTAGAAACAACAACAATTCATTTAACCATTGAAATAAGTTGGTTCGTACACACATATATATATATATATATATAAAACCTAAACTCCAAATATAACATAAATTTCAAAAGTTGTAGTGATTATAAAACTAATATATCTCTCTAAAATAATTCTTTATCATAATTCTAAATACTGTGACATATCCTCAACAAGAATTATTATTTTATAAAAAAAAATTAATTTAATAAATTTAATCATCAAATAATTTAATAAATAATAATTAATTTCTAATTACAATTTTAATGAACATCTAATACATATAAAAAGAAATGGGTTAAAATGTGTTAAAACTTCTCCAGGTTAAATTAGAAGTGTCATAGAACTTTGGAACTTCGTTGACCTTCCAAAATTCCAAAATAACCCTGGCAGTCCCTAAAAGCATCGAAACCGAAACAGCCCAAACACTGAAGGACAAAATGGGGATACCGAATATGCTAAGTAAAATACTGAACCGTTGGGTTAAGCCTAACTAATCACAAATTATATAGAGTACGCCGTCTCCTACGCAAGTATTGGTTGGAAAATATCACAATTTCTCAGCTGAAAACACAACTGAGAAATAATCAGCTGCAAAGAAAAAATGGGTTCGGTAGCAAAGGCAGGATTGCAGAAATACTTGTTACAGCTTCAACATCACCCTTTGAGAACCAAGGTTTCTTTTCTTTTCTTTTCTTTTCTCATGTGTGTGCGCTCTTGCGCGAAACATCTTTTGGGTTTTGTGGGCCAAAATTGAACAAATTTGAGGAAATTTGGTGCAGGCAATTACGGCAGCGGTTTTGTCAGGGATCAGTGACACTGTTTCTCAGAAGCTTTCTGGAATACCCAAACTTCAGCTGAGACGGATTCTTCTCAAAATGGTAAAAGATGCTCTTTGTTTCATTTTGCCCTCTTTTGTGTCCGAGATTTAACCAATAGAACTGATGGGTTAGAAACAAAGTTCGCCTTACCGTTCCTATGTTTAGAACATTTGAGTTAAAGGGAAAGATCAATGTAAATGAGTGAATTGTGAATTGGAACCACGGCTTTGTTAAGTCTTAAGAGATGTTTTAAGGAATTTGGGTAAAATTATATTGTAATTGGGAATTTATTTATGTAGCACCAAAGAGTTGGTAATGAGAAGAAGGGTTGACTTTGTAATGTTATGAGTTCATCGGAAGGGATAATATGTACTTTTCCATCATCTAATACTGTGATAGTCATATGCAGCTCTTTGGATTTGCCTATCTTGGTCCCTTTGGACATTACATATATATGTTACTGGATAAAATTTTCAAGGGGAAGAGGGACTCCAAAACTGTTGCCAAGAAGGTATGTTACTCAATTTATTTCTCCTGTTTTCCAATAAAATCCACTTTCAAATCCTATTGATTTAAATTCGGGGATCATATTGAATTCAATCTGTCAACTTGATTCTACTTGATAGGAACTATAGGAAAAGGGTCTAATGCTGATTAAAATTGTGTCAGGTGGTGCTGGAACAATTGACAACTTCTCCTTGCAACAACTTGCTTTTCATGATTTATTATGGGGTGGTTGTTGAGGGTAAGCGGCGTTTGGTTATGTACATATTCTTGGCAAGAAAAGAGTGGATCTAAATCATCTCTTGGAATTTGGAATAACTTGATTTTATGTTAATTTAATATTTGTGGTGAAATTTTTAGATATGATAAAGTATTTGTTAATATTTAAATTTTAAGAAAGGCAATTGGACTCGATTTAGTTTCATCGCTTCTTCTTCTGATAGTTTAAATGCAAACTTAAAATGCAGGAAGACCCTGGATGCATGTGAAATCTAGAATCAAGCAGGAGTATCCCAAAGTACAGATGACTGCATGGACGGTATAACTTTGTTTCCCATTCTGAGTTCTATAGTGTAATAGTTTATATATATTAATGTGAACAAGAGGAGCCTTCTGCCCGTACATATATACCTTAGAACCTGCCTGAATGAAATTGCAGTTCTGGCCAGTTGTGGGGTGGATAAATCACAAATATGTGCCTTTGCAGTTCCGTGTCATTTTCAGTAGCCTCGTTGCATTTTGCTGGTAAATACTTTGCTTCTTTCCCTCTTTACTTTCGACCTTCAAAATATATAAATTCACTGTTAAGGTGATTTTTTATTCCTTCAAACTTCATTTTTCAGGGGAATATTTCTGAACTTACGAGCAAGATCTATGACATTGCCCAAGGCTGCACTGCCCAAGAGTAAATGATTTGAAACCTTCCATGTGCTTGGATTGATTAAATAATATAATGTCCACATTCCATATCATATGCTCATTTTAATTTTTATGTAGCTTGAAGCTTGTTCTGTGCAACCATGAATTAAGTCTCATTTCCTTGATCTTAAGTTTAGTGCTTAGCTAAGCAATAAAATTTCAGTCTTTTTTTTTTCTACTCAACCTTACATGCTAGTACTAGATAAAATGCATGCCACCGAATTGTCAACTGAAATGGCAGGATGATGATTGTGGCCTAATATTATGTCACTGCTAGGAAACTAGTATCCATTACATTCAAGGCATCCCTGTGTACAATGTTGGGAGATTCATGAATTAAAACATGATAGCCAGCCACAAAAGTGAGAACTGGAATATTTGCAAGTCTTCTTAGTCTTATGTTGGAACTGCACCAGATTTTTGCTTCAGGTTCAAAGTTAAGTGATGAGTCACTTTAACATTGAAAACAAAACATTGCAGCCTTCATGATGAAAGTTTTGGTCGAAAAAGGAAAATGTGTAGAAAAGAAAGTTATAGATGCTACTTAATTTATTGTGTACAACATGAAAATTTGGGAACTTCAGCCAGAACAAAGAAATCCCAGAATACTTCTTTGAAGAAACACATCGAAGTGACAAAACCATGTCGGATTCGTGGTCCCAAAGGGAATAATTCTAATTTATACTCTCATGATATGATCCACATTCCACGGGTTGAGTTGTAACACCCCCAACCCGTACCCGACCCGAATACGAGTCTAAGGTGTCACATTGACTTTTCAAACTTTGACTCTTGACAAAATTCAAAGAAAATTTAAAATTTTCATTAAAATAAAAACGGATTATTTACATAATTGACCAAAATAACCAAAATCTATCAGAGCATATTCAACTCAATCAATTAGTACATGCCAACTATATTCAAATTAACCAAACACATTTAAATCATCTATTTTCTGATCTGAAATTGTATAAGGGAGATGCTGACTTGTCTTGCTCTTCTTCACTTCTCTTCTCGCTTCTGTAACCTACGCGTGAAACAATCACACGCTAAGTCTATGACTTAGTGAGGCAATAAACATATAATAAAAACTATAACTTGTAATCATGCATGAACAATTACTACTATCACATCATACCCAAACATATATCCATTCATATATATATATATCAAATACACACATGCATATAATTATCTTCTTTCCTATCATTATCATATTATCACCATTCATATTTCTATTCTCTTGTTTATATGATCCATTATGTTCATATCCTATATCTTATAACATATACAATAATCACTCATACACACATATCATATCATAAAATTCATATCACAAAACACATATATACATCACATACATTATATTCAATGTTATCTCTTATTAGTCCATGTACACCTGTGAGAATTGTAGATATGTGAGTCTATTGAGGCTGTGCACTATACTATCACCACAGCTCGTATGAGGTCCTACTAGGAGCTATGAAATTTTATCCTGAAGGACCACTATGAAATATCTCGAAGGATCATTGTATGTCCCGAAGGACCGCGTAGACCCTCGACTCTTGGCATACCAACTATACCTATAACTCTCGTATCATATAACATGGGTATTATATTCATATTACTTCACATATTCACATATACATTTCACTTTTCATATGATTTCATAATCATATGTCACTTAGCTTATAACACTTCTCTTGTGTTCATATGGCATGTAACTCATTGTCATCTCTTATTCTAATATAATTCTTATACCTCAAGTATATCACATTCATATTACATATTCGTATAGCACATACAAGAACAAATCAATTCATATAAACAATCATACACACACTCATATTAAACACAAGTTACTATTCATGAATTCATACACAACACTATAGGAAATAGACTTGTCGCAAGTCTTATTTCCATCATCTATCATATACTATCGAATATGCACTCACCTTGGCCTCACTGAGTTTCGATCTCCTTTTATGATTTCCTTTCTTTTGATCGAATCTTAACTTGATGATCATACCGGAACTTGTTCGTGTTCGATATCTACATAATCATACATTGATACATATTAGTATTCAATTAATATACTCTAATCTATTATTTCTTAGTCCAAAAAAATATCTATTTCAATTTCCCCTTGAAGTGCATCGATGCATTCTTTAACATGTGCATCGATGCACTACCCATGCATCGATACACCAATCACCTTCGATGTTTTCATTTTAAGGGGATGCATCGATGCAACAATTGCATTCGATGTTTCTTCTTTAAAGAGTGCATCGATGCACATTGAATGTGTATCGATACACCTTGCCCAGAATTTGCATTTTAAGCCCGAAAATCATTAATTCTTCATTCAATTCTTCTATTTTAAGCCCCTATTATGTCATTAAATTCAACTACCATTACCTAAACCAACTTATATCCATATAAATCATTTTTATCTTCCATATCTCATCATGATTCTTAAAATTTAAGAATCTTACTAAACTTTCAACTTTGTTATTAATCATTTCTAACTTCATATATCTTTTATTTTTAGTGATGACAAGTCAAATTCCTTCTCAATTTTCACTTATTAACTCTTTTCCAGAAATTCATTTAAAAACTCATTTTCTTTAATATCTTCTATATCTTTCATCTTGTTATTTTAGAACAAATTAAGCTTTCCTTAAGCTTAATTATCATCTAATAATCATAATCCAACCTTAAAATCAATAATTAATCAACAAACAAACAAACTCACCTTTGAGTTAAGCCTTCACGTATGAAGAAGGAAGAAGGAAGAAGGAAGAAGAGAAGAGAACTTTAGAACCTTTTCTCTCTTCCCACGTGATTTCCTTATCTTATAAGGAAAATAAAAATCTTCCTTATCAAATTACCCTTTTGCCCTTCAATTCATCTTATAATTACTAACAACTTTTATGATTTATTTCTAAATAAATCATTGAACTAATCCATGGTTCTACTCTAGTCACCAAATTCTGAAACTTTACAATTTGATCACTAACCCGGTATTGAGGATGTTACAAATCTCCTATCCTTTAAAGAAAATTTGTCCTCGAATTTTCACTCAACATATCAATAAGAACATATCTTCTAATGTTCTCATGCTACTTCCTTTACTTAATCTTTCCTTCCTTTATTTCTTCAATTGTCTATTTCCTTTATACATTTATCTACTGCCACTTATCATATAAATAATAACTAGTAACTTTAATCCATTTCTGTCTTTTCTCTCCTTCTATTATGCATTTTCCTTCCTTAAGGTTCCATGCAAATACATATCTCCTTTTCTACATCATAGCTATCTGATCAGAATATACAACTATATTCAGATTCACATCATAATCAATTAACTCAACTTTATTTTTTCCTCCAATATTATAACTCTATCACCTTTACTCTGACAACTAGTCAATAACATCTGTTCAATCTAGGGCACAAGCCATAGTCAACCAATCATATACATTCTTTCCAATCGAAATTATCTCAAAATTCGTTTAGTTAACTTGTCAATTTCACCTCTATTCTCATACATCCTGAAATTTCTGTGGTTCAAACTCAACATTATGACTTCCTTTATCTTATAATCTGATCATCGATATACTCATTCTTAAACTATTCTCATCAATCCTCAGCTTTACTCAAATATACAAATCCTTACTTCCTTTTCCTTTACTATATCACATTACTATGATCCAAATATACAACTGTATCCAGATCCATTTTATATTTGGTTATCATATCCTGACAATATCTTACAATCTTATACTTCCCATCACATATTCTTGTTAGCCAACTCTAATTTTTTCCTTTTAAAATGCAATCTCTTATCATATCCACTCTTTTTCTTATGTACAACACTATTCTTTGTTTCAACTCATAAACTTTGGCTTTCTATATCTTATACTCTTGTCACTGATGCATTTATTCTTGAGCTCTTCTATAAGTACTCACCATGTCATTTGATCTTCTTAATGTTCTTATGGTGACACTTGTTCACCATATTCTATCTTATCCACATACTAACAAAACTAATCCATATAACTTTTTCGATTCAAAACAATAAAGATCTTCTATCATTATTCTAATATGATTTCAACTTTTTGAAATCAACCTTTAATCTTATAAGACACTTTCTGAGGTTTTCGCTCTTCATCCTGCCTGGTCAGAGCAGGTGAATTGCTATCATCATCAGATTTGTCAGCTATTGATTCACTTCAACCATTTTTATAATGAATTCCTACTATATCATACAAATCTTATTCTATTAGCAAGACATCATACTCCTTACACTATCAGATCAGAAATTTTCACCTTTAGTTGGCATGTACATATTTGTAAACCTCATTTGACTTTGGTTTAAGCTTAAAATCGGCTAAACCTTAGCTCTGATACCATTAAATGTAACACCCCCAATCTGTACCCAATTCGAATACAAGTCTGAGGTGTCACATTAACTTTTCAAACTTTAACTCTTCAAACTTTGACTCTTGATAAAATTCAAAGAAAATTTAAAACTTTTATTAAAATAAAAACGATTTATTTACATAATTGACCAAAATAACCAAAATCTATCAGAGCATATTCAACTCAATCAATTAGTACATGCCAACTATATTCAAATTAACCAAACACATTTAAATCATCTATTTTCTGATCTGAAATTTTGTAAGGGAGATGCTAACCTGTCTTGTTCTTCTTCACTTCTCTTTTCGCTTCTGTAATATACGTATGAAACAATCACACGCTAAGTCTATGACTTAGTGAGGCAATAAACATATAATGTAAACTATAACTTGTAATAATGCATGAACAATTACTGCTATCACATCATACCTAAACATATATCCATTCATATATATATATATATATATCAAATACACATATGCATATAATTATCTTATTTCCTATTATTATCATATTATCACCATTTATATTTCTATTCTCTTGTTTATATAATCCATTATGTTCATATCCTATATCTTATAACATATACAATAATCACTCATACACATATCATATCATATAATTCACATCACAAAACACATATATACATCGCATACATTATATTCAATGTTATCTCTTATTAGCCCATGTACACCTGTGAGAATTGTAGATATGTGAGTCTATTGAGGTTGTGCACTATGCTGTCACCACAGCTCGTATGGGGTCCCACTAGGGGCTATGAAATTTTATCCCGAAAGACCACTATGAAATATCCCGTATGATCAATGTATGTCCCGAAGGACCGCGTAGACCCTCGACTCTTGGCATACCAACTATACCTATAACTCTCGTATCATATAACATGGGCATTATATTCATATTACTTCACATATTCACATATACATTTCACTTTTCATATGATTTCATAATCATATGTCACTTAGCTTATAACACGTCTCTTGTGTTCATATGGCATGTAACTCATTGTCATCTCTTATTCTAATATAATTCTTATACCTCAAGTATATCACATTCATATTACATATTCGTATAGCACATACAAGAACAAATCAATTCATATAAACAAGCATACACACACTCATATTAAACACAAGTTACTATTCATGAATTCATACACAACACTATAGGAAATAGACTTGTCGCAAGTCTTATTTCCATCATCTATCATATACTATCGAATATGCACTCACCTTGGCCTCACTGAGTTTCGATCTCCTTTTATGATTTCTTTTCTTTTGATCGAATCTTAACTTGATGATCATATCGGAATTTGTTCGTGTTCGATATCTACATAATCATACATTGATACATATTAGTATTCAATTAATATACTCTAATCTATTATTTCTTAGTCCAAAAAAAATATCTATTTCAATTTCCCCTTGAAGTGCATCGATGCATTCTTTAACATGTGCATCGATGCACTACCCATGCATCGATACACCAATCACCTTCGATGTTTTCATTTTAAGGGGATGCATCGATGCACTCCTTATGCATCGATGCACCAATTACATTCGATGTTTCTTTTTTAAAGAGTGCATTGATGCACATTGAATGTGCATCGATACACCTTGCCTATAATTTGCATTTTAAGCCCGAAAATCATCAATTCTTCATTCAATTCTTCTATTTTAAGCTCCTGTTATGTCATTAAATTCAACTACCATTACTTAAACTAACTTATATCCATGTAAACCATCTTTATCTTCCATATCTCATCATGATTCTTAAAATTTAAGAATCTTACTAAACTTTCAACTTTGTTATTAATCATTTCTAACTAAATATATCTCTTATTCTTAGTGATGACAAGTCAAATTCCTTCTCAAATTTCACTTATTAACGCTTTTCTAGAAATTCATCTAAAAACTCATTTTCTTTAATCTCTTCTATATCTTTCATCTTGTTATTTTAGAACAAATTAAACTTTCCTTAAGCTTAATTATCATCTAATGATCATAACTCAACCTTAAAATCAATAATTAATCAACAAACAAAGAAACTCACCTTTGAGTCAAGCCTTCACGTATGAAGAAGGAATAAGAGAAGAGAAGAGAAGATAACTCTAGAACCTTTTCTCTCTTCCCACGTGATTTCCTTATCTTATAAGGAAAATAAAAATCTTTATTGTCAAATGACCCTTTTGCCCTTCAATTCATCTTATAATTACTAACAACTTTTATGATTTATTTCCAAATAAATCATTGAACTAATCCATGGTTCTACTCTAGTCACCAAATTCTGAAACTTTACAATTTGATCACTAACCCGGTATTGAGGATGTTACATGAGTTATAACAGTTGTAAATTGTAATGTCCTTGTACAATGTTTTCTAACATGATAAATTAAATATTAGTATACATCTACAAAGTATTAATCTTTGTCGTTAGACAACGAAACCATGGAAATTATACTACAACGAGTTGTCTGCATGTCCATACTTGGAATGCATAATCACATGGTGAATATGGGTTCCATTTTCACATGGCCAAGGGAAATTATAAATGAGATTGATAAATAAATGGTGTTTTATCACACCCATTTGCTACCATGTGTTAAAACACAATTACAGATAAGCGAGGGTGTAATAGCCGATGGGATGGGCATATATATATATTATAGGGTAAAATCGAATTATCTAACCAAAAACACAAATGTTGATGGATATTTATAATACTCTCAAAATCAAGTTAGATTCGTTCTGTTTCACTTATTTCCTTTGAACATGTTTATAGAACTTGGATTCACTAAAGGAGACTGCAGAGTGGTAAAAAGGTGGATTAAAAAACACTTATCATTATAGTATTCATACATAAGATGTAAATTATATATTTACATGCTGCAAATGAACTTAATTTATGCATACTCTCAACGCTCTCGCTGTTAGTGGTTAAACTATTCTGCCCACTAATCTTTGTGAGATAGTAATCAACCACTATTTCATAATCCTCGCTCAGCCTACTTGTAGATTCATCGGCATGTAAAAGGTTATGGTCCAGTCTGTTGGTAACATTTCTACTTCCAAATTGCCATTGCTTCTCACAGTCACCCAATTTTCGTCGTACTCCCAACAGGGTAATTTTGATGACAAAACAAGATTGTCTTCACCCAATTGTCGGATCATTTCCATTAAAGACTTGTTGGAAGGAATCTGAATTGTATCCAACTCTTCCATGGAGTCCCACAAGTGTGGGTGCAGTACATTGTTGGGTGTCTCCAATTTAGAACCATCGGTTTCCTTGGATTCCTTAACAAAACCGTGAGAAAGAAGTTGCGTTGCCAACCATCTCTGGGCAGGGTCTCTCCTCAAACACTTGGTTAGAAAATCCCTTGCCTGTTTCGATATATTGTTTGGTATTTCCGGGACATCGTTTGATTATCCAATTCTGTACAGTGCAGAAACAGGGTCGCGAACATCAGACCACGGTGCTCGTCCGGTAGCCATCTCGATTACCGTACATCCAAGTGCCCACACGTCAGCTGAGAATCCTTGTTGCTCGCCACGCGCCACCTCTGGAGCCATGTAAACGGGTGTACCAGAAACCGACCAAGCGGCAACCGACGTCCCGTCAGCTCTCCTGGCACAACCCAAATCGGCGATTTTCACCCCATCATCGGTGACCAAAACATTCTGGCCCTTGATGTCACAATGCACTATTCCTCGAGAGTGCAGGAATTCAAGCCCGAGTAAAATCCCACGAGTGTACGATCGAACCATGGCCTCCTCAAGGCAACCACCGTGCTTGTGAATTGCATCGGTGACGGAGCCACTAGGGGCATTTTGCAGGAAAATATTGTCTTGAAGCTTACCATTCTCGGACGAGATGTCACACCCTTTATATGCTACAACTTGAGGGCAGCTTAACGTAGACAAAATGCTCTGTTCCTTTCTAAGAGATTCTGACTGCGAGAGCTCAGAGGACTTAACAGCAAATACATGACCGGACCGGCCAACAGTGGCGATAGAAACGGTGGCAGTGGAGCCGCGGCCAATGGTTCTGCCACGGGCCCAATCCATTAAGCTTGGAAAGGTCTGTGAAAACTGAAAGTTACAGTTGGGGAATTTGGATGGTTTGGAGATTAGTGGGTACTAAGCATTTATATGCAAAACTTGGACCGGCTTAGTTTGGTAAAGGTTCGGCTCTAATGCAAAAGAAATAAATGCCTCCTTAACAGCACATTTTGTTTCGCGGCCAATGGGCGGTCGCCGTTTCTTTCCATCTCGAACCAGAGATTTCCACCTCGAACCAGAGACTTCCACGTGGCAAAAGGAGGTTGGATTAAAAGCTTGGGCGGCAGGTCTCTTACTTGTTAAGCCGAACCATGAATCATACTGTTGTATGCTCACATTACATGAGCGGCATGCTTAGAGAGTTAGTGTAGTGCTAGTTGGTACAATGAGGTCCTTTGGTTCATCAACACTAATTAATTACATTAATCTAATCCGTAGTACTCAACTTCATAGAGCTGCCGTTTAATTAGTTACAACACTTAATAATGACAGACTAGGAAAAAAACTTACTACTATGATTAAATTTAGGGTTTGGATTCTTTAAAACAAAGTTCATGAACGAAACCATCATGCTATTCGCCCTTCGCTGACAACATTTTTTTTACTGGTTAGCATGTGAAAGTGTGAGCAAAGTACACTGTTTTCTTATATGTTTGAAATTTGAATTAGTTCATGTAATGTCTACCTGTTGAAAACATGGTGAAAGTGCAGTGTGGCACTCAACTGTTAGAACCAAATATAAAA
Organism: Hibiscus syriacus; assembly: GCF_006381635.1. Lineage (NCBI taxonomy): Eukaryota > Viridiplantae > Streptophyta > Magnoliopsida > Malvales > Malvaceae > Hibiscus > Hibiscus syriacus. Next base: position 1,288,980 of record NW_024061764.1, on the reverse strand, counting down.
TAAACAACTCAATATCTATCATGACAAATTATCTGTTTATTCTTGCTGTAAAAATTCATTGACGGAATAAGAGTAATACAATTTAATCTATTTCTTAGGGACTGCCGTCTCTTTTTATAGAATGAATATTAGGTCAAGCTATTAAGTATTTATAATTTTGTCCCTCATTAAATTATAAATATAATTTATGGTATCTACACTTTAATTTCATGACACTCTTGTTAGACAAAATGCTAATCCGAGATGATGATGATGATAATAATAATAATAAACATATATTATTGTTTTCAAAAACGAACGAAGAAAACAAATGTAAATTTTAAATATAAGAATGGAACTTTATACTCGTATGTAGACAATGACCAGAGATATAAACCGAAGAAGAATTTTGTTGAGGCTTTGTTCATTAAGATAGATTCATCCTCTCCCCGGTGCTTTAAATAATGTTGGACGTTGGTCTCCCATGATACAACAACAAATGATCACAATAGTAAGCACAATCGTAATGATTAGTCGAACACAATCTTGCATTTCTCTATCACTATAAAGAACAAATTTAGAAGGAATTTTCTAAGTGTTTTCCTATTCCAAAGTTCTAAACTTATGTTGTGTTGTGTCTAATATTTGTGCCTCAACTAGCCTATATATAGATGAGAGAGATGGACCGAAGGGTTAAGACATTTGATGAAAGGACTTAACATTTTTACGAAAAGATTTGCTGAATAGGTACGAGTGAATGAGTACAACTTTAATCCAAAAATTTAAGTTAATTCACCAAGTGAAATTACCTATTATTAATTAGTTATAAATAGCATCAATTCATTTAATTATTTTTCTAACAACTTTAATACATATGACACATGTAACATAATTGGCCACTTAATTTTGTGTCATACTTTATGATAACATTATACATATGTGACTACAAATATAAATTTTAATCCAACATCAACAACCTGATGACAGGTACCTAAATAATTAGATAAGGTTAGTTACATTGCTTGGAATATTATAGGTACAAGGCAAGCAGTAAAAGCAAATAAAGGGTTGGTACAGTTGGAATTTAGTTGAGAGAAGGAAAGAGAGCAACCCACCAACCCCCAAACCAACATTTCTTGTCTCTTCACAATCACAAAACATGTCATAAGTTGGTTGTTTTGGCGAATTGCATGGCGTCGTTTCCAAGTAAAACCCAATCGGAGCATTGCTTTTCTTCACGTGGCAGCCACCAATTAAATTCCTTTTGGCTAATTGGTCGATTCAGCTTTCGGTAAAAAAAGGTTGGGGACCCCGCTCTGGTTTGCCTACATATGTTGCATGCCTTATGGTCAATCCTTAATTGATTGTGCCAATCATACCAATTCCCTTTTTCTTTTGGCACACATACTTGTTCGTGAAGTGTTGAAAGAGAAAGTTCTAAGGAACCGATTACACGTTTCTTTTCCTATGCGCAAGAAATGGATATGGAATTCCCCAAGTTCTAAAGCAAGTAAATGCTGTTTCCCAACATATTTATTAAACCATGGCCGTTGAAACAGAGCAAGGACGAAAGTGTTTACAACGCAGCATGATTTTATGTTGCAGCAACACAGTAATTGAAGTGGACAGTTTTAAGGTAGATATTTCAAGAGTAATGGCAGCTCACTGTCGAGTTGAACTAGGAAGCAAGAGCGCATGCTTGCATTAAAGTAATTGTTGGGTGTCTTAATTGTTCTTTTCTGGGTAGTTGAAAGTGGGGGGGTTAGAAACCAAACACAAAATAAATGAAATTTAGAGTTCCATCAAGTGAAAGCATTCGCACACTTTGCGTATTACTATATTTGTAGTTAAGGCTGACATTTAATATGGTGAACTAGAGAACTGATGTAACAAATGCACTTCCTTAATCATTAATCTTTTGATAGTGTTGGATTTTTGGGCCAATCACTCCAGGGCTGAGTACATCAATATCCTAATAAAAGTTTTGAGATTTATAGTCATTTTTGAGGCAAGCCTCCATGTCCATGTCAATGATCCAAAGAAGAGGGTCTACTAAGTTTCAATCTAGCCTATTTTTCACTTGGGCTTGGAGTGTTTATACATTTTCCTACATAAAAAAACCACTTGTATTGGCCCATGGAATGATTCTACTAGTAGGGATGTAAACGAGCCAAGTCGAGTTTGAATATTGTTAAGCTCAACTTGATCTGAAAAGTTTAAAATTGAGTTCGACTCTATTATAAAACTTGCGAGTTTAAAATTGTCAAGTTCAACTTGAACTCAAAATTTGAAGTGCTCGAAAAAAATTACTCAAAACATTCTTAGACTAAATTTAATTGAAACTCGAACTTGAATCTAGTGTTGACCGAACTTTAACCAAATTAAATTCAAATAGTTTACGATTTATCTTGTCTCATCATATAGAGCCCTAATAAAATAGAAACGTTGAAAGTTGATGCCCTGTCGAATAATCGAACTGTCATCTAGAAGACAAAGCTGGTGTTAAAACCTCTGATTTTTGTTCCACATTTGTCAAACATAAAGTAAAGGGGTGATGGGTTGAAAAGCCGTGAGCAAGTAAGTATTAGCTGTGATGAAATCACTTTGTCTGGGAAATTATTCACATTTGCCTTTTGAAATCCGGTGAAACTTTTGGGCAAATTGGGGCGGGGGGGAAACAAAAGGAACAAGCAAGTTTCCCACACAAATTTGTTGTGTTTACGAAGAAAGAAAATATGGATAGGCGAACGTGGTAAGTTGAAAAAGAAAGTCTAGAATGGCGGACCAATCCCTTAAAATCAGTACTACGTGTGTGAAAGGTAGCTTGGAATACCTTATAAGAAGTAATTCGTGTGGAAATTCTTTCTTAATGGTCCACCCTTCACCATAAAAACTCCATATTTGGTTACCCTTTTCTCTGTGTTGCAACCGTCTTTAAAACATGTTGGGGGAATTGGTTCATTTCCCTCTGTTAGAGATTTTTGATAATTCATTATGAAAATGAAAAATATATCGTTGTCGGATGAGTTTATAAAAATCCAAATTTTGAGTCCAGTATTTAGTCTTTTCTGTTGTTGGTTTCTCTGTTTCTTGCTTATATTCATGTCACTCCTTATCTCCTACATAATCAAAGACATTGTTTCTTTCAAATGTTTATCGCGCAACTTCACCTGATTGATAAACGCCAACAAAAACCTAATCGCGCAATCATAGTATTCTATTAATTCATTAATAGGGTTGCTTGCTCATTGGAGAATTCCGACTTTAAAACAAGCATGGAAACATCAAAAACAGGTGGGCTTTCAAATCTGTTGTCCCGCTTAATATTTTTCATGTGCAAATACAATCACAAGAGGGCTCATGTGTATAGTTGAGCAAGTATATTTGATCGGTTGATCAAATAATTCATTTTTATTCCCTCGTATTTTTTTAGATTATGAGTTCTAAGCTTATTAAGAACCTTCTCCTTTTTTTCCCTTATAATCTTTCTTTTATTTTCTTCTCTTCTCTTCTAGATAAGATTAAAATTAAATTTAAAATTTATTAATATATATATATATAGCTGTAATCAAGTTAATTAGCTATTTGTTTGACAAATCAACAATGACCGCAACTTCTAACTTGTTTTTACCCGATAAAATAATAAAAGGGTTAAATTATTACTACTTTTATTTAAACCTATTACTACTAAAACAATCCGAAGGGGTTATCGTCGAATGCATATGTCCAATGCATGCGTGACCAGGGCATATGTCCAATGCCCTTAGGGTCCAATGCATTTTTAATTATTTTAAAAAATAATTAAATTTAGTTTAATATATAAAAAGTAAAATAAAAATATTTTTTTTTACATATCTATTATTTTTAAGAAAAAAATTAAAATTTCAAATTCTCTTTTTTGAAGTTTTGGACATGTCACTATAAACGACTGTGTCAATTTGTCAACCCATCAAGAGGGTTTGAAATTAAGAGATACGCAACGTGTACGGAAACCTAAAAAACAACGAAATTTTTTATTTGTGATTAAAACAGAAATATTTAGCTTAATATTTATTATAAAATGTTAATTTATATTGTAGTGTGGAAAGTAAATGTGAACCATTCCTTGCAGCAATAGTAGTCATTAGGGATAAACATGGGAATCTAATCAGACGAATTTTGATATTACATAATCTTATAAGATCAAGTTATTATAAGATAGAGTTTTTCTATAAAAAAAAGGTTAAAATTAGAACTTTTTAATGATAAAGTTAAGTCAAGTTAATATACATGTGTCTACCCTAAAAGTTATTTTTAAATTTACTGTTGAGTTTAGAATAAAAAAATATCCGATATAAGATAATAGTATAATTCTTTTCCATATGTTTAGAGCTAAGCTAATTATTACAATATATATCTCTTTATATTTTTTTGACTGCCTCTATTTTTTTTATTGAATCTTCATAATTTATTGAATAAAAAATATTAATAATTATTAATAATACATATTCATATTTTCTAAATAAAAATGAAAATGAAAATAAAATATTTGTTTAGTATGGGGATGCATTTCAATTATAAAATACAGGTGGTGTTTAATTTAAATAAAAAAAATCATCCAATGTCACGTCGAATCAAGTTTTATAAAAAACTTTAAATGTTTTGGTCGATCAAAAACTCGATTAGATTCATGTCTATCAATAGTAGTCATAGAATGGCGGGTTGTTAGAATAATTTGATGCCATAATTTGTTTAGTAAAACCCATCTCTTTTTTTTTTCTTTTCCAAAATGTCAATTTTTCTCATTTCATATTTTCAGTCATGTTATATGTATTTTTTAAATTAAAGTAAAATAAAATAAAATATCGGTAGTTTAGACTTATTATGGCCTTTAACATTGAGCCACGTAGGGAAAGTAAAAAAAAATTAAAATCTAATTTGGATTATGTCAAATCACTTCTTCTACTGGATCTTATGGAGCCCTGTTGATGTGATCTTACTCATGCATCTTCTTATCTATTTCATACTTTCTCCTTGTTTGACAAGGACGAAAGTCCAGGGAGCATTCTTTTACTTCTTTCTCTACTTATCATCTACTTATTTTATATTAATTTGCTTTGCATATGCTATGATCATATTATATCTTATCATGCATTGCATTCTTTATTTCATTCTTTCCTAACTTATTATATGCATCTTATGCTAGGCTTAGTTATGGCATGTCATATTATGAATCCTTGATCTTTGCATAGCATATTATATAATTACACATCTTTAATTAGCTCATGATATGTTTATATTAAGTTAATTAGCTCATTTGCATGATTAGCGTAGGCAGCATCATTTATACTTAATTTTATCATTGATTTCATCATTTAATCTATTGTTTTCTTGATGCATATATGTGCACACTAAGCTAATGATGACTATGGCAACTTGTGGATAGCTCACTATATTTTTGACAGCTCGTGGGAGCTCAATAACATTAAAGAATAGCTCAATGGACTTAAAGGATAGCTAAAAGAGTTGAAGAGTAACTGACATTAGTTAGAGAGTAGCTGAAGAGTTGGAAGCTGAGCTAAGGACTTATGGCAACTGGAGGTAGCTGGAGTGACACTAGGAACCTATCTAGTTACTACATTACATAGCTAGCTACCTAAGCTATCTAGCTAGCTAAGTGACCTACCAAGCTACCTAGGAACCTTCCAAGCATGCTACATCATTCGACCATGTGCCAAGCACACCACCTTGGTCGAATCATCATATCAGCTGGTGTGGAGACATGCTTTCATGGGAGGAGTTGCAAAACTAGGCCATGTGCAAGCCATGTGCATCATTTAGGCACCAAGCACCAAAGGAAGCCAACCATTCAGCCAAAGCATGCAACCTTCTCATTTAGGTGCCAACATAAACCAACACTCTATCTATTCAGCCAAGCATCATTTCTCATCATTCTAACCAAACCAACACCATTGTTATTCATCTTTATTTTTTCAAACATTATGTATTTATGAAAGGCAACTTAGTTTGGCCGAAACATTTTCTAATTATTTAGCCATTCATTTTCAATTTCTATATAAAACCATTGCCTTGGCTTCTGTAAGGCATCCAATCCTTTGCATATCAATCTATTGTGAGATCTTCCTTTTTCTTAGTTCTCTAAGAACTTTATCGACTTATAAAGCACTTGTTGCTTGTGGCATCAACCTCATTCATTCCATTGATACTTGTGTTTCCTATTTGTATATAACTAGAAGGACCAAGTCCTTGTTTACCATCCACTACAGCAAAATTGTTCTACAGCGGCATTTTTAGCGGCGTTTTGAGAGTAAATGCCACTAACTTTAAACATATAGTGGCGTTTACATCCTAAACGCCACAAAATGGTAACTTTAGCGGCGTTTTTCTATAAATGTCACAATAGGGTTCATCTATATTGGTATTTTTTTTAACAAATGCTGCAACAGTTTAGTACTTTAACGGTGTTTTTATACAAACGCCGCAATAAGGTTCATCTATAGTGGCATTTTATCAACAAACGCCGTAACACAGTATTACTTTAGCGGTGTTTTTATAAAAACGCCGCAATAAATTCCATCTTTAGTGGCATTTTTTAATAAATACCGCAATAGAGTAGTACTTTAGTGGCGTTTTCAAAGACAAACGCCACAACAGAGTTTTACTTTAGCGGTGTTTTTAAAAACGCCACAACAGAGTAGTAGTTTGCGGCGTTTTCAAAGACAAACGTCGCAACAGGAAAAATTTAAAAGTTTTATTCCCGAAAAGGAGATTTAAGCAGAAGCTTGCATTCCCTACCTTCCCATTTATTTTTATTTCCCTTGTCGCATATACGGTACCAGAGTGCTTCAGCTCCTTTTTTTTTTGTTCTATGATGGGGTAGAAGAAAAGCAACCTCACGGCCACCGTAAATCGGTGCCGATGATGAGGTAACCTCCAAAGCTCTCCCTTTTTAATGCAAAACAACCCCTAAACCTAGAAGCTCATATGCAACCTTTACATCTAAAAGGGGTTTTTTAAATAAAATACCTTCAGATCTCAAGGCTTTGGCTTCGGTCCAAGAGGAACGATGGCGGCTTCGATGAAAGGTAGGTCATTTTTAGGTTTTCTCTCTGATTCGTTTCCAGAACCGAATGCCCCTTTTCTAACTGATCTCCCTGCTTAAATCTCTCTGCTTAAAATTTTAAAATTTTAAGATCAATGTCTTGGATGTTCACTTCTTTGTTTTGTTTCTCTTTAAATTTAAAATTTTATGAGTTTGCTTTAAAATCTTCAAAGGTGATCTTGCTTCGATATCCGTTTCCCAGCTGTAAGCTTCTATCTTTTTCTTATTTTTTCCTTTTACTTTTATCTGAATTTGTTTCCCCCCTTTTTAATCAGATGTTAGTTTGAATTGGGTGTTTGATTTTTGGTTGATTTGATGGAAAATGAAATCTGGGTTAATTATAGTTTTTGATTATGTGCTTGTTTTTGTTGCTACGATTCCGATTTATAAAGTAGTTTTCCTGACATGGGTCATCGTTAATTTTCCATGTATTAGTTGATTATGTGTTCAATGTTTAGGGTTTTTGGTTATTTAGTTTATGATTGCTTCAATTACATGGAATTTCGTTGACTGTGATGTTGGATTTGTGCTTATCAAAGTTATTTTAGGGAGGAATGTCATTTTGGTTTGATTTGTCAAAACCGAGTACTATTGAAATGGAACCCATCCACGACAGTGATCAGCTTGATCGGATCTTGGCTGTTGCTCAACAACTTTCCCAACCTGTTCTCATTGATTGGTTCGTTCTATCTTCTTCTAACTCTTTCCTTGACTGTTTTTTTCCAAAGTGAAAATGATGGGTTTTGTTTAATTGTTGGTAGGATAGCTGCTTGGTGCCGGAAATGCATCTATTTGAAGCCAAAGTTGGAGAAATTGGCAGCTGAATTCCATACCAAGTATATATATTTCCCCTCCTTTCTCTTCATCAATATGTTTAAATTCTAATACAATATTTCTTTTACTTTCTTTGGCTTTAATAAAAGGTTACCCATTAATAGATTTGGCATGAAAGTGGAAATAAAAATATATAAAGAAATAAATGCGAGAAGGGGAAAAGATAATGTAGATAGATGGATGGATGGATCATGCTACATTTTTAAATTTCCAATCGGCTCCCATATCTACAAAAAAGATTTATATTCACCGCTCTAATCTTTTCTTGAGATATAAAAACAAAGGGCATTAGATTCTAAGTTGTTTGATATTTGTTTTGTTTGGCTTTAATTTATTTTCCACTACCATTTAATCTTTTCTTCTTTTATGGTAATCGGATGTAATGAAGGTTTTTTCATTCAAAGGCAAATGCTAATTTTCTATATTATTGAAAGCCTTGCAAAATGCTTTTTTTTAACATAGTTGCTTTCTGGTTTGCAGAATGTTATTTTCAGTGAGCAAACAAAAGGTAAAGAATTCCCAAAGAATGCATCAGATCAGGAAATGCTTGAGATTGTTATGTCAAGGTGCAACTTTCTTTCTAATATTAATGTAATTCTAATCATGTTTGCACTTAATGACTTATGATGCACGGCTTATGGGTGAAATTTGAACCTGTTCTTGTGTTTGGTATTTTACATGTATGAAAGCTTTAGGTTCAAAAATTGCTCGACCTAAATGATAAGTAATACCAGTAAATGTTATAAATGCCAATACATCTGAAATAGTCTTGCATTCTCAATTTTCATGTTGTCATGTTCATACTTTGACATGATTCCAGAATAAATATGTTCCTTTTTTTCAAGTTCATACTTCAACATAATTCCCGAATAAATACGTTCCTTTGATTACTAATATGATATATTGCTTTAATTGAACTCCCATGCAGTGGTTTTTATTTCTTAGTGTCGAAAATTTCTTCTTCGAGTGGAACTCTAATTCATTGTGATTAATAATATAGATATGAAAAGGAACTTATCAACCCTATCCAAAATCTACTCCATGGAGAGATCGCTCGTGCTCTGCTCATCCAAGTACTGCACGTTATTTTTACCTTGCAATTGCCACATTTTATTCTGGTAGCATAGTCTCATGCCTTTTCCGTTGCAGGTTCAGAAATTGAAACTGGATATTGAGATGTGAGTTCAACACCAGCGTTTGCTCTGTCTCTTAGTCTGATTGTAGCCGTGCGTGCATGGTTTAGACAGGTCTGAACACTTTTAAACTATACGACATGTTATTAATTTTTTTAAGTAAATTCCATTTGTTGATTACTATAGGAAGGGACAATATACTAGGTTAGTGATGCCACTGTTTAGATAGTTATACAAATTTATGTTGCCACTCTATCTATTCAACCTCGAACTTCCAGCTTACGTGTTCCATTCTGTCTCTTGATCTTTTAGTGGTCATGCGTTATGGCTTAGACAAGTCTGCACACTTTAAAGCTATACAATATATTATCTAATTAATTTTCTCAAGTAAATACCACTTAGGAGGGGACAAGATGCCAGGTTAGTGATGATACTGTTCAGATGATATTCAAATTTATAGTGCCGCTCTATCTTTTCAACCTTGGCTCATGCTACATTTTTAAATTAACAAGCCTTGTGAATAACATAGTATCGTATTATGTGTCTTTGGATCTTGTTTTTTGTTACCCTTATTGTTGTGTATTTTCTATGTATTGTGCATTGTTCTAACAAAAGCATCCAACTAAATTGCAGAAAGCATTGTGTACAGAGCTACAATGTATTTGAATATCTGAGGGACAATGTTAGTCGGGTTCCTGATTATGGTCATGGCCATTCTAAGGCTGCTACTACTAATGATATTTTCTCATATCATTCTGCCAGAAAAGCTGCCGGAGATGATGCCAATGACAGTGATGAAGAATCTAAGAGAAGTAGAATCATAAGATGATTTCTTACTTCAGGCTGCTTAAAACTTTGGGGGCTCGAAGGAGTGCAAAGATATTCTTTAAAGCTATGAAAGTTTAGTTTGTTAGAAGTTTCCTTTACTTGGTAGAACTATAAGTAGAATGTCTGCTCAATAAATTCCATTATTTATGTTTCTAGTATATGTAACACATATGTATACATTTGTATGTATTTTTGTTATATTAATGTTTTGCACCCTTTATATTTCAAGTGACTTGTTTTTATTTAATATCTGCAATATATGCTTTGATTTGTAGAATTGATTATTACTGTGGGTGTAAAGAATGTCTTTAATGGTGTTTATGCAACTCATGCAGCTACTTCTAATAGTGTCATTTGCGGCGTTTTTAGATGAAAATGCCACTAATAATAGGCTTATTTGCGGCGTTTTTAATTACAAATGCACTAAATACACAGTTAATAGCGACGTTTATAAAGATAAATGCCGTTAAATACACAGTCAATAGCGGCGTTTATAAAGACAAACGCCACTAAGTACACAGTCAATAGCGGCGTTTGTCTTTGAAAACATCGCTAAATACACAGTCAATAGCGACGTTTAAAAATACAAACGCTGCTAAATACACAGTCAAAGCGGCATTTTCAAAGATAAACGCCGCTAAATACACAGTCAATAGCAGTGTTTTCAAAGACAAACGCCGCTAAATACACAGTCAATAACGGCGCTTTGTTATAGCGGCACTTCTTGCGGCGTTTTTGCAAGCGTCGGGAAAGTTTTTAGCGGCACTTATAAATGCCGCTATAGGGTTAAAAAAACGCCGCCAAAGGCTTTTTTTGCTGTAGTGATCCCTTGTTCAAACTTATAAGGAAAGGTGTTAGGATCTTTTATATCCTAGTTTCTTCCTTGTTTGTTCAAGATACTACCTTATTAACCATTCCATTTGTTCATAGCCACCACGACGCCTAAACCATTCAACCAAGTCTTCCGCTTCAAACTCTAAAATAGCCTACCCTTATCACCTACATCAACCTACCTTTAACCATTCTTCTTTGTGACCCTATCTTATTGCATGTTGTTTGCTCATTCACTAGAACCACAATCATAAGGAATAAATACCTTACATCACTTGTTTATATACAACATCGATAAGATCTGATCGTAGAAAAATTCTCTTCAAACGAATCAACCTATCCTTTGTATGGGATTTACACAATGGTTAGAACAAAAACACATTTGGTTGCGAATTTCAATGTAGCAGATAAAAACATATTTTTGCACGACCCAATCAATAGTTCAAGTCACTCACTCTCATAATTCATTTTCTCTTCGAGAAATTCCCTCAACCTCCTTATAGTTAACGAAAAATTTAAGTCAAATCTGTTTATTCTCCGATGATGATTTTGTATTAGTGTTAGGTTTTCGAAATATTTGGTAGTTTAGTGGGAAGGGGTGTTGACATTTGACCTGCTTTGTTGCTTGCTTTGTTGCTTGCGTAACCTTAACCAAAGCAACATACACATTACATTATTAAGGTCAAATTCTTGTTTCAATCCCTCTACTGTGTTGCGATTTATGATTTAGTCTTTAAGTTGAAATACAGCCTACACAGGCAACGGCCTTACCCCAAAATAGAAAAATCCAGTTTAAATCCCTTTAAAATTGCAATATTTTGGTTAATGTAATTGTAATATTGCCTTTTAACTCCAAAAATAATAAAACTACAGTTTAATCCCTTCAAAAATTATAAAATTATAAATTAACAATAATAAAATTGTATCATAATCTCTACAAATTTATAACTCACTGTCGATCCTTCAAAAAATAAAGTGTTGCTTCCTCTTTGGTATATATATATATAGTAAATAAATAAACTGCTTGTATTTAAGACTTTAAAGTGCAGAGGTTGAGTTTTAAAACTATTTTAGAAGTTGCAAATTATTTATATTAAAGACATAAATCACGAGCGTGGGTTGTCGTCGTTGATCTTTGAAAAACAAGGGTATTTTATTACCTACAAACGTTGACTACTTCTCTGATATTTTGGACTTGGAGAAACCCAAAAATCAAACAAAAATGTATCTTTCTTTTCTCATAATATAAAAGTTGACCCAGATTCAAACAATCCGTATGTATAAATATTTAATATTAAATAATTAAAAGTATGTAAATAAATAATGCATTATATTCACTTTAAATTTATCAAAATAAAAATTATTTGAATAATATTTATTTTTTAAAAATTAATATTTTTTCACTCGATAAGATAATAATATATCCGTACATATAATCGTGTAAATATATGTCTTCAGTACATATCACATAAAATAATTACAATATATTATTTATTCAAAAATCTTTTTAATTATTGATAATATACATACGAACACAATTAATCAAATCTAATTTTTTTAAATACTATTTTTTATATTATTGATATAAAATTTAATTACATACTGTCATACACTGTAATGTCAAAAAAACGCGCCCAATTAAAAGAGTTTTCTTAAAAGCGCATCTTCTCAAATTAGCAGTTACATTAAACAACAGAAATTTGACTTCAACTTTGATTTGCCATCATCCAAGAAAATGTTGGCGACTTTCAGACATTCAGTATGTTTTCCTCTCGCAAGATGTGCCTTTTCTTTTCCTATTTATCAATGAAGAATTTTACGATATTCATCCAACGTAGATGAGTACGATTAACGATGAGTATCATTAAATTAATTTATGAAACATTAAATTATAAAATAGTAAACGAGCATAGTTAAAGATAAATATTATTAAATTAATTTATAAAACGTTAAATTATAAAGTACTAAACGTATAATTATAAATTAGTTAAAAATCTTAATGTGGTTTAATTAAAATACCATATTTATTAAGCATTAGTTTTTATAATCTTATTTTAATTATAATTAGATCAAATATTAATTTAAACTTTTTATAAACCCTAATTTATTTTTATAACTTTGAAGCCATCGTCTCCGTCGTTGTCGCCATCGTTTCCGCCGTCAAACTAAAACTATTGTTTAAACATCAACATCATTCACATTTAATTTGATTTACCTCTATTAATAAAAAATTTCGTATGGAATTCACATAGTTCTCAGTGTTATTGTAATGGAAATAAAATATTAAAATTATATTTCTTTTTATTTCATATTAATTCTATTTTATATTAAATAAACATCGACTGGTACAAATTATTTCACTTTAATGAAAGTCTTAGATATGAAATTTTAAAAACATATTAACGTTCAATTTTTTATGAAAGTTTTATTATTTTTATAATTCTATTCGACTCAACGAGATAAATCTTTATATATATATATATAATTGAAAAGTTGGTACGTTGTTACTACACACGTAAACTTAAATAGTTGGCTTTTTTTACAATTTTTTAATATAAATTGTTGAATTATTTCTTGTTGTGAATCTCTTCCATATATACGATTGAAATGCTAATTTTTAAATTAGTGATTTAAATATAAATTCAAACCATGGTATCCAATTAGATTTTTTTTTAAATACAATGACAAAACTCTGTCAAATTATAAGTAAATAACTTAATTTTTCATTTTTTATAAAATAAGAAATAAAATTCAAATTCAAACCATTAACATTATACAAATATCTCGTGCATGGGAAGAAACTATGTCTCTCATTACGGCAATGTCAATGCACGCGAATTCCTTGGCACAGTTTGGAAAAAAACTGTCAATGCATGCTTCGTCCCGGGGCGGCCATTGCCCCTTTTTTCTATGGTTAAAAAATATTTTGATAAATCTTAAATTAGAGATTCTAATTTTAATTTAGTCTACTTTGTTTAAACATTTTAATTGTAGACTTTTAACTTTTTCACTTTTGATAATGTTTTTTATATACAGTTTGAGCTGAATGTTAACGTTCAACTTAAATATGTATATGTGTTTATATGTTATATGTATACATATATTATACATAATATATAATATATGTACACATAAAGCGCCTTTTTAAGAACGTGTTTGTTGAATTGAATGTCACATGTACAAAGCGCGTTCCATAGGATACGCATTATTACCACATAATATAAAAGGGTGACATTTTAATAAATATTGATGAAAGAGTGATAAATAATAATTTTTAAGATAATTTTTGATAAAATTGCCTTAAAAAATTAGAGTGAAGATTGAAATGAAAGAACTGCATATGATTCTTTAGTCAAATTAGTAAATGACTCTTTCCAACCGGTAAACAGTCAACATATTGAAACGTGGGAGAGTGATGCTACATGGGGCCAGGCCAACGACAGATCAAGCCACGGCTGCACCAGGTCGCCTGTCATACGAGACCCAATCTGTGAATTTCGTTGACTTGGTTTGAGATCAAATGACTTCTTTGTGCAATTAATGCAATCGAGTTTTGTATCAAAGCTTCGAATTTGGTTGGTTTGAATAGGTAATCTCAAAAGTGGGATTAAAATTTGAATTGTAACAAATATTTATAAAATCGAATTAACTTTTAATAAGTTTTATTTAATAAAATAATCCTAAATTAATAACTTAACTTAAAAATAAACTTAAATTTTAAAAACAAATTTTATTTAATTCAAATAAAATTATAAATATCATATCTCAAGTAGAATTAAAGGGTTTGGTAATTTGGTTTACATCATAAATAACATATTATTAGAATAGATGACTGAGATTGACTCATTATTTATATATATATAATTAGATTTTGTACCATTCTATTAACTAGGATTATTGGTGGAATAGTGTAGAGTTTATATATAAATCTTAGGCACAATGTTAAAATTAGCCCTCGATATTTCATTTTAGATTAAAAAAGGCTCTTATTTTGGAGTATTAATTATGTCTTAACTAATAGTTTTCATCTATAGAGGGAGTTTTTTACCCCAAAGCGAAACGATGGGAACCAAAGTGCTCCTAAGGGCCAAAATGATCATTTTGGTAAACGTTGGGGGCTAAAATGCTCCCCAAAAAAATAAGAGCCAAAATGATAATATTAGTAAATGATGGGGGCTATTTTTGACATGATGCCTAAATATTTTAAGGTTAATGTAGATATTGTAATTGACTTTGACATGCAATTTGGCTCATTGGTATAGTACAATTTGGCCACTTAATTTGACTTTGATTTGCAAATTGATCTATAGTTATTTTTTTGTACAAATTTAAAACAATGATAAAATATTTATTTAAAAATAAAAAAGAACCAAAGTGTTAATTTTCATATTTTAAAATTTAATTAAATACAAATTCAAATATTTACTTAGGGATTGGTTAAAAGGATGATTGTTATTCTTATAGGTCTCGGATTTGAGCACTAGAGACTGCAAGAGTCTTTGAGCTTTCGTAGTCAAATGATTAAAAATCTTTATAATAAATATTATTTTGTAATCACCCTATATTAATAATAAAAAAAATTAAGGATCAAATTACAAATTAAAACCGAAATTAGAGGGAAATTTGCATATCAAAATCAAAGTAAGAGACCAAATTGTACCAACAAAATCAAGGGTCAATTTGCATATTAAAAACAAAATCATCAGTCAAACTGCACAAAAGAAATTCAGAATTCAAATTGCATATAAAATCAAGGGGGGAAATATAGATTAACTCTAAATCTTAATAAACACGACTCCAATCTTTGAAAGTTTAACTTTTAGTTGTTTATTTAAAGAATATAAAAGAATAATTGATAAAAACATCATTGTGATAATATTAATTATAATTTAAAATAAAATAAAATAATAATAATAATTTTTACTTGAGTTGATATATAATTATTTTTTATTCTAAACTTAATCTGAATTTTAATTATTAGTATATTATTTATTTTTCATTTTAAAAGATAAATAAAATAATCAATTATAAATAATATATTTAAATATTTAATTAAAACGAATCATTATAATACACAATCGAACTATATATACTTTTGTAATAATTAAAGAGAATATAAAATTCAATCATTAAAAAGTATTAATACCACATTTTTTTCTTTTTATCTTTTCTACATAATAGTTTAAGCCAGGGTGTTCCCGTAACATATTTAAGATCTAATTAGGGATGAACATAGGTTGCTTCGGGTCAGATTTTCAGTCAATCCGATCAGATCCGAAAATTATACCTCCTCCACCTGGATCTGATCCAACCCAAAACAATATGTTTATTAAAAAATATTATTTTTATTCAATAAAAATATAGATTTAATTAAAATAATAATATATATAGAGGGACATTATCGTAGTTATGACTAAATATAAAGATAAAATTATATGTTTTTCTCTGGTCAGGTCGGATCAGGTATTTTTCACTATATACCCGAAATCGAATCCGATTTTTTTTTAAAAAAAATCTGACCCGATCAGGTCGGGTCGGAACTCGACGAATTTGGGTCTCATGCTCATCTCTAAACCTAATTAGAATTTATATACAAATTTACAGATTACCCACAAAATTCGAACTTAACCTTACAAACTTAAATGTAAGAAGTCAATTTTTGGACAAGTTCAACCTAAGTGAGAGTATCATTGGTTGAAATTTGGAACAAGCTTAGCTCGATTACAGCTCCTCCCATTTCCGCCGCATAACATTTGCTTGTAATTTTAATCACGTGGAACGCGCCGCACCCTTCGGGAGGGGGGTTTCTAGCCTTTCCTTTTTTTCTTTTTTCTAGTCCAAACCCTTTCTTGACGCAATCTATTGTTTATTCTAAGCTTCCAATAACTCCATATTTTAGGCCCTAACGTCTCAACCGTCTCTCTATTCCCTCTTCTACAAAATTCAATTAATTACTAATAAATATAAGTTAGTTCAATTGCTCATCTATTTATTAATATTTTAGTGGCCACTGTAATTTAATTAATGTTTAATTTTATTTTTCAGTTTTCAGAAGAAATAATGTTATGTCCAAAAATTTTATTCATTGGATCTACGTGTTCATTGTTTCTAGAATTGTCAGTATGTGGTTTATTGGCCAAAACAAATGGTAAGGTTAATGACTTAATGGGCAAAAGAAGAGTGGTGTATACCATTTTTTTTCAGTCATTTTACTCGTTGTCTTGTCCATTCTATATTAAGTTTCTCAATTGGTCAATTTGCCAGGTGGCAATCTGACGCACCGTCTGTCGTAACAATTATAGGGGGGGGGGAAATCAAATTCTGAAAAATCCAAAAATTGTGATACGCTGTGGCTAGATCTGGTCTACGTTCCAAACGCTTTTTATTAGCGATCCCATTGCACCGGTAAAAAGACTATCACAATACATTTGAAACGCCTTCCCATATCTCACGTCTCTCTTTCCCTTCCCCTATCCCTTTCAACCCGTCTTTATTTTCTTTTTCTTCTTCGTCTTTTTCCGATCGAAAACTTTGGTCTTCTTACACTTGTAAATTTATTTATGGACAAAGGATGGGGGCTTACTCTCGGTACTTCTGATCCTGTATCTAGTTTCTTCCCCAGCAAAACCAATTCCGCCAGCACTGGACCTTTCTTCAGGTTAAAGCAGCAGCAGCCGGACATGTTTCAGTTCCCTGTTAGCCTTGCTGGCTCCAGGGAGGACCACCGTGGAACTTCCTCTTCCTCCTCACCTGCCTCTTCTGACAACCGCCTGGTGGTCGATGAGGTTGACTTTTTCTCCGATAAGAAACAAAGGATTGATGATGATAACAAAACTAGTACTACTGTCACCGCCAATAAGAAAAATCCTCACGGTGGAGGCGCTCCAGGCTTTGATCATTTGGGTGTAAATGTAAGTGTTTTTATTTCTCTTCTCCTTAAAACCATTTTCTTTGAGTTACTTTAGTGTTGAACTGAATTATTGAAGATGATGTTTGTTTCGCTTTTGCTTTTGTTCTAACTCTAGACCGGGTTGCATCTTCTCACGGTTAATGGCGGGGTATCATCGGATACGGAAGATAAACGAGCAAAGAATGAGGTATGAAGATGATTCTAAAAGTGAAAAGTTCTTATTGTTTTGGTTCTTTAACTTTTTGAATCGGCGGCGGCGAGCTAGCATATATATATGCACTAGGCATCATTTCACACTGAATGATTTATGTTTTCACTTTAATTCAGCTGGAGGAATTACAAGTGGAGTTCAAACGTACGCATGCTGAAAATCAGAGGTTAAGAAACATGATTAGTCATGTCAGCAACAACTACACTGCTCTCCAGATGCACCTTGTGACCTTATTGAAGCAGCAAAGAAATCCGGGACCCAAAACCACCCAAGAACATGAGGTAGTTTTATTCTTCTTTTATCTATACCATAGGAACTGTATAATTTTGATTCAAATCGGTGACATCAATATGTTCAATGGATTCAGATTCAAGAAGTAAAATCCGAAGTGAAGAAATATGAGGTGGCAGTGCCAACACAATTTATGGATCTAGTCCCATATTCAGGCACCACAGAAGCAGATGAGATGTCGCATCCTTCATCAGAAGAAAGAACACGTTCAGGGTTTCCTCCAAACAACGTGGAAGTTGCATCCAAGGATTATATCAAAGGCAAAAGTGAGATTGCTGAGTTTAACATGGAGGCTTCTTGTTTGCGGGATGACAAGAGAATTGATAGAGAAGAAAACCCGGAATCTGATGGCTGGGGTCCTAACAAAGCTCAAAAGTTGAGTCCTTGTAAGCTGATCGAACAATCTGCTGATGCCAACACGAGGAAAGCTCGTGTTTCCGTTCGAGCTCGATCGGAAGCTCCCATGGTATGTTACTGCTTCAATCATTAATTGTGAAGATCATTCGGTTGATATGAAGTTGTTATATTGTTTCGTTGAATTGATGCAGATCAGTGATGGATGTCAGTGGAGAAAATACGGACAAAAGATGGCAAAAGGGAACCCCTGTCCTCGAGGTTATTACCGGTGCACAATGGCAGTTGGTTGTCCTGTCCGAAAACAAGTACGAATCTTTTTTTTAACTTTCCTAGATTTCATTGTTTGGATTCTCAAGGCCTGGAACTGATTAGTAGTATTCATGTTGATCGATTATCAGGTTCAACGCTGCGCTGAAGATCGAACAATCTTGATAACGACTTACGAGGGCAACCACAATCACCCACTTCCTCCAGCTGCCATGGCAATGGCATCAACAACATCAGCAGCAGCAAGCATGTTGCTTTCAGGTTCAATGCCCAGTGCAGATGGGATCATGAACCCGAATTTGCTTTCCAGGACAATCCTTCCATCATGCTCTTCCAGCATGGCATCGATTTCAGCTTCTGCTCCATTCCCAACTGTAACATTGGACCTTACTCAATCACCAAACCCTCTACAATTCCAAAGACCACCACCCCAATTCGAAGCCTCTCAATTGCCTCAAGTTTTTGGCCAAGCACCGTATAATCAGTCAAAATTCTCAGGCCTGCAGTTGTCTTCGCAGTTAGGCCACCAAGTTCCTCATCCGCAACTGCAGCCTCAACATCCCACCCTGGCTGACAAAGTAAGAGCCGCCACGGCTGCCATCACGAATGATCCCAGCTTTACCGCTGCCCTCGCAGCTGCCATCACCTCCATCATTGGTGGTTCTCACCCAAATAATAGTAGTAGCAACACCTCCAACAGCAATAAAAGCAATGCCATCACCACGAACAGCAGACAATAGATCAGTAGGGCTTCCCACTGGGAATTTATTAGAAAAGACTTTTTTGTTATACCCATTTCCCCCCTTATTTTTGTTGTTACTGTTCTTTAATTGTGGATGAGATGCAGATTACATGTTTATATGTTTTCTTTGTATCTTGTTGTTTGGGAGGGTTAGGTCACGTACACACACTCCATTATTTTGTTATTGTTGTTTCAGTGGAATAAATCCGATTCAGATTTCCCAAGTACACAGAAAAACATGAGTATAATTTTATTTTCCAATGTGTAATGCTCATCTTGTTTGATCCAATTTGCTTAACTTATGTTTTAAGAACAACATCGTCACGACAAGATAAAATGATGGAATGCAACATTTACAAGATTTAATCTTAGAGAACAGAAAACGTATTACTACTAACGTGTAAGACACCCAAGTATAATTCCCAGAAGACAAATAAAAGGAATAATTGTCTCAATCCACATGGAATATTCTTCTATTTTGTTATAAACAGTCAAGGAAATACGGCTACCACCGTTTGACACGTAAATCATTTGTACAGAGGAGAACCTGATGAGAACCGAGACGGTGGACTTTACAACGAGATTCCCAGGCAACAACTTGTGCCTGAGATTTTCTTTATTTTTCTCTTTCGGGTTGTTCAGAGCTAGAGGTCAAATTTGTTCAATGTAGAAGATATTTAGTACTTTTTTTTTATTGGACGAGTGAGATACAATTGTTGACTTTAGGACCGTGCTGCCCATCCCGTTCGATTGACATATGATCCAGTCCTGTCGTGTTCCATGGAAGGGGGAAACCCCCAACGTGGAACTTCGTGGTCATGGTGTGGTTCGCACCGTACCTCATCCACCGTACAATTCTCATCTCCTTTCAGTATTTCTTTCGTTTTTGTTTGTTTGGTTTTTTAAATTTAGAGCTTGCAATTTGGAAATTCATCACAGCCCCACATGCTTCCATGTGAACCGATCATTATTCTCCCCTTTAATACTTTCTTCTCGTTCCACGGACTTCTATTATGTGCGTATTTGCATTTTCTTTTCAAGGATATTTCATCGGTCTACTTCGCTTCATTTTGTAAAATAAATTTTAAAAAAAAATAGGGGAAAATGTGTTTTATTTTTAAAAAATAATTTTTAAAGTGGCATGTGTCATTTTATTAGTGGAGACAGGGCTCCACGTCATCTTTCGTGACGGAAGTGGGCGAATCCGTTAACGACAGAAAACACCATGTATGAAATCGAAAATTTTAAAATATTATGTATAAAATTGAGAATTTGATATACTTCATGCATGAATGGAGCAATTAATAAGTATTTTGTATAAATTAATTAATAAATATTAACAAAATAAGAATGTGAAATATGAAGGGAGATGCATTCAAGCCGCGTAGCTAGTACGGTGGAAGTATAATTGGTATTTCTTTCAAGTGGTGTGATCGGATGCATGATTATGATGAAATTATCATTGTCACGTGAAGTAATAATAATGTTTGAAATTGCGTGCATGAAATCCGTGTGGTGTGGGCGTTGGAGATTTAGGTTTCATTATATAATTGAACTAAGAGAAATAAAAGGCATCTGTCACGTTGTATGATTTCAAGGCTGTTGAATGTTGAAACTAGATTTGTCTTTTGTCATTAATTTCTCTATATGTATTTCCCTGCCATTTCCTCTTTTATTTTTCTCAGCTCAAACATTTTCCACGATTGAGGAACGTGAGTATAGGCTTAGCCCAATAAGCAATACGTTTCCAAGTCGTGGGCGTCAATGAAAACTGGACTTCATTTTGGGCACCATGAAATCGCCCAATCGTAAAGCACAAGCAGATCAAAAGAGAAGTGTAATAATAGAATTCACATTCATTACTTTCTTAGGCAAGTGTGCAAGCTCCATTCGAGTGTTACTTCATACGTATTTGAGCAAATTAAAACCAGTAATATATATTTAAACATATGCGAGCACATCAATGATGCTTCGCCCTTTATTCGTTACTTTTTTTCTTTCTCGGCCTTTATTCATTACTTATTAGTGATACACACAATTCTGCGCACCCAATTATTATGCATAACTGCACATCCCATATACACACGAGTTTCCTTTACCGCAGTTGTTGTTGCATCCTCCACAGTGCTTCTGGTTGGACAATGGGCTCACACACTTCCCTTGACAGCAAATCTTGGAGTAGTTACACTTCTTCCCACACCTCCCACAGTTGAATTTGTCCCCCATGATGTCCACGCATTTTTTGTTGCAGCAAAACGGTCCTTGGCTGCCCCTCGTGTTGCAAATTTCAGGGTGTCGGTCGCATGTGAAGGCGGGACGAGGTTTTTGGGTGAGAAATCGACCCGCTCCTCGAAACGGTGTTGGCATTTGGCGATCCGCCGGGGAAAGATGAGAAGTTTCACTTGTGCTGGCGGAGAGGGTAATGGCCGCCAAGGCCATAACCATAGCCAACATAAGGAGAAGCTTGAGGAAGTTCATGTCTCTCCGAATAAGAAATTAAGCTTATGAAGAAGGTGGTACTACAGATATGATTGGTTTGGATGGAGAAGAACGTAAGCATCCATGGGGTATTTATATAGAAGAAATGAAGCCAGAAATTTCAGTGGTAATCAAAATTTACAGCATTGCATGGTATATGGATCCATGGGAAGCTGCTTTTGGTTAATTAGTCGGTAGTCTAATCCAACGAGTACAAAAATGTAACTGAAATTAGGCCTCTTGAATTAATGAAAAATCATAGTTGAAAATTTTAGATATTGGTAGGCAAATTGCCTATCAATTTATCGTAGTTTACACTTTCCAGCACCTTGAATTTGATGTTTTTATAGGATATATAGATTTAAGTAAATTCCACAATTACTCATCACTCTATTACTTATTTATTATTTTGGTCATTGAACATTAGTTTTGCTTTCTATTTTGGTCATCTATATTTATGGATTTATTTTAGATTTTCCATGTCATTTTCTCTTTCTTACTCGACACTAATATGTTACCTTTTTTTTTACATTTTTCACTTGATTAATACAAAGAAAATAAACTAATACTGTGGGAGTGGAAGAGGATTACAGGAGTTCTATGTCTAACCACCAAATTAAACTTTGAAATTTGTTATAATTCCACCAAAACATGTATTTAGCTTCGAGCCGTAGTTATAGTTCGTTCTTCTACTGGATTTCATATAAAGGGTTTCTTATTGGTGTAAGTCCATTGGCCGTGCTTGGATTTTTTAGGTCAGCAATGTTATATATACCTCCAATGGCCGTGTTTCTCTCTTGAGTACAACGCTCTGCTCGTTCCAGATTTTTTGGAGCATACGTTAGACATTTGTAGTCCGTAGTGCCGGCTCTGCAATGATGAACACAACCCAGAAAAATTGCTAATTACTATTAGAGCATTTGCAGTTGTGTTCTTTATACGTATACTATAATTCTTTCAGGTTTTTAGATAGGGCTTATAAATCTTGCTATCTTTACCATCTTGTGGTGCCTGTAAAGAGTGAAAATGGTGTTTAAATTTCAAAATTGCGTTGCATCAATACTCATTTCTTGGATTTTTGGTGCATGCTCGTACGTCAACTCACGAGACAGACCACTTTGTTTATTTCTACTTGGATCAGAAAGTAGTTTTGCTCTTCCATCGTGCTCCCGTTAACTACATTCCATTGTTGTTTTCTCTTTACTAAAGAGATTGATTCAGGCATGGCAGTCTAACCTCAATTCGTTTCCAACTGTGAAATTGGTTAACGCTTAATAATAATTGTATTAAATAAATAAGTTTTTTTATCCCGCATAATATAGTATATATTTTCAAATAGTTACATGAAATCATTAGAACAATAATTAATTATTATTATTATTTAAATAACGACATAAACATATGCCAGCGGCTAATCATTTGAATATTTGATGAAATTATTATCGTAAAGAAGGGGGATGTCTGCCAGGGTTTCTAGGCATAGCTGCACATCCCGTACAAGCATTTACTTCCTCTGTCGCAGCCATTGTTGCAACCCCCACAGTGCCGTTTATCGGACATCGGATTCACACACTTCCCTTTGCAGCAAATCTCCGAGTACTTGCACTTCCTACCACACTTCCCGCAATTAAGCCTGTCCTTCGTCACATTCACACATCTTTTCTTGCAGCAGTCAGTCCCCGGGCTTCCCGGCACACGGCACACTCTCGGGTATTCATTACATGTTATCGAGGCCCGACGTTTCCGAGCAAGAAACTGGTTCGTAATCCCAACAGAAGGTGGATCGACTTGACTACGATCATCGTTATTGTGAACGAACAAAGATTCATCGGTAGATGGTGCGGCTGAGAGATTGGTGATGGCCAAGGCCATGAACAACGCAAACACTAGGAAGATCTTGAGAGCTTTCATGTTTGGGAGTTGGTCCAAAATGAGAATGCTTTGGATAATTGAGTCCGAAGAGAGAATGAAGAGTTGTAGAGGTATTTATAGGGAAGAATATGTTAAAGAAAAAGGAGTTTGTTTCTCGCAGAGATTGCCATTAGTGGGATGGTCCAATTCAACGTGAGTTTTTAAGATGTTTAAGTAAACTGAGTTAGGCGATCCAATGAAATTTATACAAAAAAATTAGGTGAGTTTCATCTGTTTTAATTTCAATTCCTAAGCTCAAACCAATTTACCTCATTAGTTAATCGTTGATGTTTTTAAAAGTTATAGTCGGGTTCGAGCATGCATTAACTATCTACAAAAGTGATTGAAGGTTTATTATCAAATGGTTGAGAGCATTTAGAACATATGCTATCTTTTATAGTCACCTTAACTTTATGGGAAATAATAATAATAATTTCTTCAATTCCTAAAGAAATTATCATTTTTTTTTCTGACCCATTGCACAATTTTGTAAGTAGCGTTTTCTGATAGATATTTAATTTTATTTGTTGTGTGGGGTTAATATAGGTGGGAGATTTTTAATTATTTTACGATTAATTTTTAATACATTTACATAATATTTGTAAAATACATTCATAAATTAAATAATTTTCATCCATTCACTTTTATTTTAAATAATACCATATAATTATATTAATTATTAATTTTGTTTAGTTATAGATTCAAATATTTAATTTTTAAATTAGATTTATCTCATACTCGAATTTTAGTAACGGAACTTAAATTAACTGTTACCAATCAAGTGATCTCGATGATAAAAGAATTGTTGTTATTTTTTGAAGTCACGAGTTTGAGCACCAAGACTGTCAGAGGTGTGAGTGTTTGATGTCAAATGATTAAAATAATTTTTGAACAAATATTACATTGTATTTACTCAAAAGTAATTAAAAAATTTCGAATAAATTATATCAGTTCTAATAGAATAGAAGTTTACTAGATTACAAAACATGACGTTATTGGATATTAATAAAGACCCTAATCGATTAGGGTTTGGGACCTTTGGATTTAGAATAACATAATTTAAGTTCGATTTATATTTTTTGAATACTCATATTTAATATTTTATTTATTTACTTTTAGATATTAGAGAAATGTCTAAATTTAAAGAAATTATTTGATTCTTTGATGTGTCTATTCCAATATAATCATTAGTAATATTATTATAAATTAACTGTACGAATGTTCCATGTATTTTTATTATTATTTTTTTATCAATGTGGTGTATATACTTTCTTACTGTAAATATGTCTTATATATTTTATTTTGATGTTCTAAAATAGCTCTTAAAAGTAATAACGTTAAATAATAATGTGATAACTAATAACGTTATATTCTTATGTTGTTATATGATATTTAAAAAATATTTAAAATTAAAATTTTTTGAAATAATTTGATATTCTTATTTTTCATGACAAAATATGACCATACGAACAATTCTTTTCTTTCTTTCTAAATAAATAAATAAAAAAGAATTATTCTTTTTCACTCCTTCCATACAAAAATCTAAATTATTTTTCTCCATAGTGGTCTCCATTATCATTAATACAGACAATATATTTTTATCATATTTATTTTATTATATTTCTATCATTTAACGTGGTTAATTTTAAATATAAAATTAAAAAATAAGCACATTACACTACTAAAAAGATATAAACATGATATTAATAAAATATATTCGTGTCATTAATTAATTATTAGAGGAAGGGAAATATAGAAGAGTGAAACAACGTGCAATAATAGAGGGGATTACAGCTTCCTTACAGGAGGCTTGTTGTTCAAAATATGTCAAAGAACTCTCCAATATTTCAAGCTTGGATGACAAGAAAAACCGTTATAGGAGCACTCAAATATATCGTAATTTAATAAATATTCTATGCATTGTCTTTTGTATTAATTATTCATATTTAAATTCAATTATATATGAAAAAAATTAGCAATCTAACATTTGTATCAAAATAATTTATATTACGTGTTATAGCCTTTTTCGATTCCATGATTTTTAAAGGATAAGAGTTTAATTCATGGATATTTAATGTAATTAATTTTTGGACGCATAAAATAATTTTTCATTTAATAAGATTCAAAAAATTACTCTTTAAATAGTTATTTTAAGGGTAAAGTATACAAATGATCCCTTGATTATAGGGTGATGCTTTGTTGAGTCTCTCGATTATTAAAAGTTACAAAATGGTTCTTCGACTATAGAGTGTTGCATTGTTGAGTCCTCTGACTATCAAAAGTTAAAAAATGATCATCCGACTATTTAGTATGTTTCAAACTAGTCATTTTTCGTTAAGAATTTGACAATAGTCTGAGCTGGATGTTAACCTGATGATTGAGATATGATAAAATATGATCTCATAATTTAAAAAAAAATTATCATATCTCAGTCAACAGGTTAACATCAAATTCAGACTGTTGTCAATTTTTTAATGGAAAATGACGAGTTTGGAACATACTAACTAGTCAGATGACCATTTTTTAACTTTTAATAGTCGAATGACTCAACAAAACAACATGCTATAATCGAAGAATCATTTTGTAACTTTTAATAGTCGTGGGATTCAACAAAGCATCATCCTATTGTTGAGATACTAATTTTGTACTTTACCCTTCTTTTAAATGATCTTTGTGATATAAATAATCTTTAAAAAACTATTTTTAATTGTTAAAATTCTATTTTTTAGTTATTTCTTTTAAAAAATTCTTTTAAATATAATACACGATTGGTTTTCTATTCTAAATTGAATTTGTTAAAGAAGCATTTTATTTTCTGGTATTTGATTTGATTGATACGCCTACATTGTATACGTCCATATATTGTATTGACTTGGAAATTTTCAGCTGTACTTGCTTGATTTTCTTTCCAGAGTGCAGCCGCTGCTTATGTCTTCTTCTATTCTAGCTCACATGAGAAATAATTATTTCGACTTTTACACAGGAAAAAGCATTTGAGGTCAGAAAATTCATGGAAACTAGGAATTCAACTATAATTCATGACCAAGAAAATAGCAGAAGGAGAAGAAGAGGAAAACCTATTCAGCTATCCATGGATTCACTCGCTTTATCCAACAATTTAACCAGAGGAAGAAATCATGTTAATCTTCCCTTTGCCAACTATATTTCCATGCTTTTAAACAATATTGTTTGCAAAAGAAAGGAAAAGAGAAAATAAAGTAGGTAAGAAAACAAGCTAGGAAAAGCAAAATCTGCTAAAGAACTTGTTTATTGTTCATTAAAGGTAGACATGATTCCCCATTTTGGTAAGAAAGGCACATATTCTGCAGACAACCCAACAGACAAGCTTAGTTTCCTTATAGTTTATATAGACCTACAAGTGTTAACATATATGTAACAGTTTTAACAATCTGCTGTTCTCAGAATTTATATATTTTTCCCCTACTCAACATATTTTCTATAGGTCACTTTAGAACCTGTAAAGATCATGTGCTTCTATTGCCTTGTAATTTTTACTCTGCTCTTTTCTCTGCCAATGCCAGCGACAATGGAGCACCAGCTGCAAGCTACATCGGTTGAGAGGACTGAAAGTGGAGTGACATCAGGCCTTAGACCATGGAAAGGTCAAAATAACTGGCGACACAGCCACCACCTAAAGAATGTATGTAAGTTTACTGAATCAGTATATGAAGTCACCAACGGATGCAATGAAATATGATTTGGTAGAGCTTTTTAACAGGTGCATGGGATTCTAAACATCATTGGGTGGGGGTTCTTGTTGCCCACAGGAGCCATAGTGGCAAGGAATTTCAGAAATTTCCCTTTGAAATGCGAGGAATGGTACCAACTTCACACGCTATGCCAAACTTCTGGGTACATAATTGGCACAGTTGGATGGGGCATTGGCATATGGTTGGGGAATTCTTCCAGGCAATACATTTTGAAGCCTCATCGGATTCTGGGAATCATTATATTTACTTTTGCGACTCTACAAGTAAGCTTTGAGTGCCTTTCGTTTCCATTCACGAAGATTACATAAGCTTGGATATCTGTTTTTGTGTGGTTCAGATGTTGGCACTGTGGTTGCAACCGAAGAAGGAAGACCAGTTTCGCAAGTTGTGGGAGATTTACCATCATGTTTTAGGGTATGCCGTGATTGTTCTTAGCGTTGCTAACATATTCGAAGGGATCGGCAATATCCGAAGCCATGCTGCTGAGATATGGAGGTGGTTTTATGTGGGAATGCTCATCGTTTTAGCTTTAACGGCTGTGGCATTGGAAATGTATAGATGGATCAAGTCCAAGAATCAACAGCAGATGGCATTTGATGACGGCCAAATATATGCTTCCCAACAAATTTAAATCGGCATCTTCTTTTGAATTTGTTGTGTTTTCCTTTTCAATTCTCAAGATTCTAAAACAGGAAAAAGGACGTGAAAAAACCAGAAACAGGTGTTCATCAGTCTTGGTGATGAACAGAAGATCTGAGGCACAACTTTCAGACGAGATCATCAAAATAGTGGGAATCAAACACCATCTGGATTTATGATTTTAGTTAATAATTTTTTTATACAAATATATACGACATTGAGAGAGAATTATTTGCTCAATTTGTGCATTTGTTCCATGCTCTGAGTAGTGGCAAACTAAAGTCTGAATAAAAGAACTTTGAAGTTCAATTAGATCTTTCTCTTCAAACTAACAACTAAATCATTTATATAAATGTAAATAAAGATAGAAAAAGGTGATTTTTAAGAATTCAAAGTAAAATATTAAATGCTAGAACAAGTATTGCAGAGAAAATAGTTAATTGCGGGGGTCATGGATTGGACTCAATATGCCAATGCCAATGCAGCTTTGTTGGATCATAATTGATCCAGAGTTGAGATTTGATACATCAATTCATGAATGGTAGTCCCAATTCGGTCAGAAATTAACTAGAAGAACATGATATTTCACCCTTTTCCATGAAATGGCAGGTCATGAAGCATGATTAAGAAATTGTGTGTTTAAGCATGTTCAAACTCACATTCTCAATAAATTGTTGCAGCAACAACGATACCGAATGAGTCAAGACTGAATCGACCAAATCTTTGTTAGTTAAGAGATAAAATGGTAAATTAGTTTTGAACCAAATCTTTGTTAGTTTGTATACCTTCTTGCTCCATCAGGTTTTTAGATGCTATGCATGGAATAGGGTTTATCAGTTGAGGACAGCTATTGCTATAAGTTTGGGGTTGTTAGATATTAGAGAACAATGAGAAAGAATAGTAAAGGAATTATTTGCATTTCACGTGTTTACACTCAAGGTCACTAGTCCTTATATATTGGAACAGTCACTACATACTCATGACAAACAGAACGTAAACAACCCTAACAAATCTTGACATCTCACTAATAAACTTTTGGCTTTGCAAACATCTCACGCAACCATTATTTGCTGACTCATATTATAACAGGGGTCCAACTTCGTTGTTTGACTCGTTGCTTTCTTGGAAGCCATTTATTATGAGTAAGCTCTACTATCGTTTTCAACTCACTTTGCTATAGTTATGATGTGTAACACCCTCGTACCGATGCGGGTGACCCGATTTGATCTGAGGTGTCACATTAAGTCCACCGGAGCGATCCACAGTAAAAATCTAAGAAAATTTAAAATTTTTTGTTAATCCATTTAAAACCGTAAAATAATTTATATATAAAATACAAGTTCAGAAAAATCATTTATATATATTAAAATAAAATCCACCAATATCCAGTAGTAAAACAAGTTTCAGACTCGAATATAAAAACATAATACAACCTACATGCACCACCGTACTCCGCAAGCAATACTGGTGGAACTCCTTTACTGATGTCGATACGAACACAGGATCAAACTCTTTAACTTGAAATAGTAAGTAACATGGTGAACTTTGGAAAGTTCAATAATACAGAACTACCAGATTAATGCAATAGGTCATCATGAATATGGTAAATCATAGCTTTCCTTAGTGGGACATACATCATTAGATTTTATCGGTGATTTCAGATTCCATCAGCTAAGTCTTTAGTTACAACCAGGAATATACGGTCCGAAGGAAGAATTCTAAGAGACATATTCAGAATATTGAATTGGGGAGTCTAGTGTGTTCCAACAAAACAGAGAGATGTATACAGTTTCCTTTAAAAATATTAGTAGTTTAAAACATATTTTAAAACCACAGTAATACCCTCCAACCGAACACTGATATGCAGTTTCTACATAACTGCATCCATAAGGACTTACCCTAAGAACATAGCAAAGGAGCCACCCTAAGGGGGTACCTTGGGGACTACCCAAGGGTCTCCTTAGGTCCGTAAGGATTTACTAGCTTGATTAGAGTTGAACCTCCGTACTCCAAACTCCTACCCATACAAATTCTAATAGAAATCATATTGAGCAGTAACTTTAATATCAAAATCATGATCCAGTAGAATGTTGTAAAAATGAAAATGTAGTTACTTAAATCACTTGAATGGCCTCCATTCGTACACCAAAATATAGTCCCATACTAAGGGAGTGCTTTGGGGTCTTAGAGCCTACCCAAGGAATACCTTAGGTTCATAAGTAATTACCAGCTTGATCATAGCTGAACCTCCATACTCCAGCCTACCCAGATAGTGTCCCAATAAAACAGTTCAAGTAGTAACCAGTAGATTCCATGATCTATAAATCAGGAACAATTATATTTTCCAGTGAAAACATGTAACCAGAGAACATATCAGGTAGTCATAGTTCATAAACAATAAACCAATACATCAGTAAATCAAATATCGAACAATTAAAAGATTTAGTCAAACATCAACTTCAGTAAATCACATTTCTGGACAGATAAAATAATCATATATCACATAGGGAACACATTAGAGGATCCAGTTATTTTTCAGAGGTACTTAGTATTTATCAGGTAAGGAGCCACGAAATTTATGCAAACTGATTGAATTTCATAATGAGGTCCCCATAAAAAGGGAGTTTGATAGCTAACAGATTCATCAGTCATTTAGGAAGTGATTTATCAAGATCATAGTATTCAGACATATCAGCAAGGTATTCAAGAATTATTGCATCGGAATTATTTAGGATTCATACATTCCTAAAGTGGATCCATCATTCAAACTTATAAGGGCATATTAGTTATTTACTTCATGAGAAATTTGATAAATCTATTTAATAAGGGTCTATGGCGATTTAAAAAATTCCATATTCTTAGCATCTTAACAGGTTTTCAATTTCGATCGTACTGTACCATTCCTAGCAAAGGTGACACTTATCAATTATACAAGTAGAGAAACTTCACGAATATTCATTTCTTAAATCTGGTTGAACTATAGAATCGAACTAATCACATTCATAACCATCTTGGGAGGATCATGATGAGATCAACAGGTATTTAAGCAGCATTTATTTACTTCTTGTATTATAATAGTATTAGGGATGATCAACTTACTTAGGTCGTACTCTATAAAACCTCAAGGGCGTTACAACATTTAAAGCTTTGTCGGTATCTTCAGAAGTTATCCAAAGGCATTTGCTTAATCCAAGTCATGGGGGTATTTAGATCATTATGGTATTCGAGGTAGATTTATTCATTCCATAGTTTAAAGGTATTCAGTCATTTCAGGGCTTGGGGGTATTTTAGGTTATTTCACACTTCAGGGATATTTTGGTTATTTTACAGTTCAATGGTATTTCGATCCTTTCTTTTCGTCCAGTTTTTCCATTTAATTCAAACTTGTCATTTATTTCAGTCATTTCAAACAATTCTGACAATAAGAGTACTTTCGATAAGTTATTCTTCGGGTGTATACTCATAATCAGAAATTCTGGGTCTAGCGTCTTCTTAGAGGTTACAAACTATTTATCTGAAATCTACTGAACAAAATAGTAACTTGACAATTAAATCCATAATTTATCGGATTAGATATGAATTCCCAGAGTACTTTCTCAATTATAATTAAAGGGTCAGATGAGATATTTTTTTTATTAATTTAGCATGACACATCACCTCTTTAATGATAAATAATGGTGTTGTGCCCATTTTATAACAAAATCTAAAATTTAACAGGTATTATATAACTTTTGAAAGTTTTGTGTCAAAAAAGATCATTTGAATATAATTTGATATCCATTTATAAATTTTACCTTATAAAATTAGTGAATGATATCAATGTTCATTATAAAGTTTTTCATTAGTCTTCCATCATTATAATAAAAAAAAAGTTGATAGTTACAATTTTGTGAAATAAGTTGTTAAAATTTTATAAACTACTTGACAATTAGGCATTTGTTAAACACTTGCACTTATAATGTATTTTTGTCATTTAACATATTTTATACAGGTCAATTCGGACTATTTTTACCTCTCAAGGGTAATTATGTAATTTCTCTTCTAGGTATTTTCGGTGTTTTGATTTTTTAACAAGAGTAATCAAATTTTAAGGGTTATGAGGTTGAACGCTTCACTGGTTAATCATGAAACTTGAAATTGTTCCTTGTAAATCATTTAATTTCTTATACGAGCCATCAGAGTTTTATTCAGTTATTTACTTTTTACCGTATTCGAATTGATTTTAGAAATAATTTACTATACATATGAGATGAAACATATTCATCCATGCACTTAGCAATACCAACATGTATTGTAACACATGTATAGGGTAGTAAATTATTACCTCAATTCTCGAGCTACATCGATAGAACATTCAAACTCTATTCGATCGCTCTCCAACTTGAATCCAACGTCCAATAATATCTCGGATACATATCAATAGAAATTACATAAGAAGCGAAGCTTAATTGCGAAAAACGGATCGAATGTGAGGTTAATCAGTGAAAAATAGCTTATTGAGTTCGAATTTGGCAAAACAAACTCAAGACGTCGAAAAACATTAGGATATGTGCTCTCGAACAAAGTCAACGATCGGTCAACTCCTGGTCAACAGCTTGGCTCCGCTCGAACAACTCGATTCTTTCACACCCTAATTTAGGGGTCAAATTATAAGTTTCTGAAAATTATAGTCAATTTTAGAACGTGTAGGAAATTCAGGGATCCAGTCCTGAATTTACCTATTTTTGTTAGATGTTGAAAAATAAAACCTCCCCCGAGTAATCTGATTTTCTCCATAAGCTTACCCCAATTTCCTTCCCCGTTAAACCCCCTTTGTCACCCCGATTCTCCACCGTTCGTCGCTCTGACACCACCAATAAACTCACTATCGAACGGTGAACAAAACCCAACCTCTATTCCGTCGTAAATCGGTGTCATTCACCGTAAAACTCAATTGGAAGCTTTGTCGGTTTTAATTCAATCACCATTTGTTTTCGTCGATTTCGATCGATTTGTCCACCCGTTCATCACACCGCCTGCACTATCGGACTCACCGTCACCATGTGCTTAAAAACCGACCAAAATCATCACGTCATTGTTGTTCCGACGTCGTCACTCGCTTACCACCGTTGGAGAAGTTGGTACGTTTTAAAATTATACAATCCATTATGTTTCATTGAAAAATAACACTTGCCCGAGAATTTTGAGGTCCCGATCTAGAAATCTGGAAAATTTCACGCCGAACCGACGATTGGAGCCACTGCACACTTCGCATGCGCCACCCCCTGCGTGTGGGCTTTGTCTGGCAGCTTGGGGACCGGTATGAACCGCCTGGATTGGTCTGAACCGAGCAGACCAAACTATATGAACCGAGTCGACCGATCCGTCTGACCGAGTCAAATGAGCCGAGTTGACCTATTTGACCAGTGTTGACTGTTGACCAGTCGTTGACTTTTTCTGGGTACACCAATTCTGATTTTTTCGATGTCCTGAGTTCATTTTTTAGGTATGTTTTAACAAATTCGAAGCCGATAAGTTGTTTTTCACTGATTAACTATCCGATTCGATTCATTTTTCACAATTAAGCTCCGTTTCTGATGAAATTTCTGTTGTTATGTATCTGAGGAATTATTGGAAGTTGATTTCAAGTTTGAGAGTAATCGAATGAAGATTAATTGGTCGATCGATATGGCACAAAAACTGAGGTAATACATTACTACCTTTTCATGCTTTGTGGAACATGTTGGTATTGGTAAATGTATGAATGAAAACGTTTGGTCTTATATGGGTAGTTAAATAATATATAAACTCGATCAGAGTGCTGTAAAAAGTCGGTAACTGAATAAAATTTTGATGGCTTGTACAAGAAATTAGAAGTTTGATAAGGAATAATTTCGAGTTCAGAGATTATTTGGAAAAGCAATTAACCCTAGGATCTCTAAATTCTATTTATCTTTGTTAAGAGTTCTAATACTGAAATTACTTGGTTAAGAAATTACAAAAATGCCCTTGAGAGATAAAAATAGTCCGAGTTGACCTTGAATGAGAAAGTACCCTGAGAATTCCTACCTAACCCATTAAATTACTAATTTAATTATTAATATCATACTTTAGTATAGAAAAATCCTGATAATCCGTTTGTAACATTTGAGAAGGCAATTGACCCGAAAATCTCCGAGTTATGAGTAAATACCTTAAGAATAATTTATCGAGAGTGCTCTTTTGTCAGAATTGTTCGAAATGATTGAAATAGATTACAAGTTTGAATTAAATAATAAGATCAGACGGAAGGAAGACATTGAAATATCCTAGATCTATAAAATGACCAAAATACCCATGGAATGCAAATGATCCAAGAATATCACCCAGCCTAGGAAGGATTGAAACCCTAGAAGGGCAATAAATTAACCAGTCGACAAGTATTAGTTCTGGGAGTTGTTCAGCTCGAGTTGTTCGATAATCCGATCGATCGACATAGTTAGTAAATGTCCTGAATCTTCGTTCTCCCTTATCAGATCAAATGCACAAGTAACTCAGATGCAAAGGATTTCTGAATACCCTTTTGATTACTTAGTTCCTATGGAAAACGTTCGAATACTATATGATCCTGATAAATCACATTCTGAATAATTGATGATTCCATCACCTAATGAACTCTTCTGGTAGTGATTCTAACCTCCGACATTCTATTAGTATATTGAAGATTTGTGTTTCTCTGGTCGATAAGATTATCCAATATCTTCGAATCATATATGGAACCTCTAGTGTGTTCCCTGATCACATAAATATTTTCTCTGATTTCTATTCTGATCTCTGCTCTGATTTCTGATATCTCTGTTTACTGAATGAAAATGTTTTATTTGGGATACTTTGAGATCTGTTGTGAAGATTCTGGCAGGTTCAGTCGCTGCGGTTAATTTCTTTTATAGGTTCTGCATCGACTGATAATTCCTTACGGACCTAAGATGACCCTTGGGTAGGCTCTGAGGCCCCGAGAATCTTTCTTGGGTAGGCTCTCAGGCCCCAAGGTGGCCCTTTAGGTTATGCAGTTTTGGGGAGCTGCATATGGCGTTCGGTTGGAGGGACTACTATGGTTTTGAAAATATGTTTTAAAATGATATGTACATTTTCACTGGTTTTGTGGGAACACACTTGACAACCTATTCTGATATCCTGAACCCAATCATCCAAAATATTTCCCTCTGAACTGAAAGTTTATTGTCTGTTACTACCTGAGATATCAGTGGGACTTTAGCTCAACCTAAAAATCTATAGATGTCTGAACCAATAAGGAAACCTATGCTTATTTGTTATCTGCATGTTCTTCAGCATCATTTGGTAGTTTTATATTATTGAGCTTTCCAAAGCTCACTATGTTACTCTCCATTCTAGGTTAAAAGAATTGTACCAGTGTAGCTATCGACATCAGTAAGGGAGTTACGAGTCTGAAAATCTTTTTTATTTCTGAATACTTGTAACATATTCAATACCAGGTTAGTGACTAAATTGAAATATTTCAGAATTTGTTGGTTAAAGTAAATAAATTGAATAGTTTGGGGACTTATATTGTAAATTTTTGTATATGATTAAATATCAAAGTAGGAAAATAAGGTCAAAATGGTCATTTGACCTATAAATGAATTAAAAATGGGATATGGTAAGTATATATACACGTGGGGATAAGCTTAAGGAGGGATTTCTCCGGAAAACTCTCCCTTCTTTTTTTTTTCTATTCACCGTGAACCCCAAAGGCAAAGGTGAGTTCTCTTGTTAGTTAATTATTCATTAATTTAAGTTTGGGTTATGATCCTTAGATGCTACTTAAGCATAAGGAATGCTTAAGTTATCTTTAAATCAAAGAATGAAGGAGTTAGGAAACTAAATGTGACTTGTCAATGGTTGAATTAAGAGACATGAAGTGATAGATTGAATTTAGAATAAGTAGAAAATTTAGTATGCTTCTTGAATTCCATATGGAGGATAAAAGTTTGAGGATAAAGATGTGATAAATGAGTACAAATGAGTTTAAGTTAATGTATTTGAGTTAAGGATATATAAGGGGATGAAACATGAGGTGTTTAAGCTAATAAGAGTGAATTTTTGGGCTTAAAAAGAAAATTTTGGGCAAGGGGTATCGGTACTGCTTCATTAGGTACCGATACCTCAAGAGTAAAAATAAAGAAAACATTCAAAGGGTATCGATAACTGGGAAAAACAGTATCGATACCCAGGGTACTAATACCTTAAGGAATGTATTGATACTATTTTTGAACGAAAATTACAGAATGCAATATGAGTATCGGTACCATGGTACCTAGGCATGGTACCGATACCATAGATATGAAGTATCGATACCCTATGGGGTATCGATACCATTGCAAGAGAAAATTTAGGTGAACTCTTTCTTCTAGCTTAAGAAATTAAGGATCGAATCATAGTATTTAGAATGTTGATATGTATACATAATTTTATAGATATTGATCGAGTGCAAGTCTGGACAAATCGACACGTAATAGTCAACGAGAAGAGATAAGAGATCAGTATTGACTAGTGAGGTCAGGTGAGTGCATATTATATAGTATATATGACGTTTGATGGAAATAAGACTTGCGACAAGTCTATTTCCTATAGTGTTATGCATGAATTTATGAACAAGAACATGTGTTTAATAAGAGTTTATGTATGCTTGATTATATGAGTTGATATATTCTTGTATGTGTTATGTGATTCATGTAAAAAACTATTACGTGATAATAGGAAAATATAAAGTAGGTTATGAAATTATATGAGTAAAAAGATAAGTTATGTGATAAGATCTATGTAATATATGGAAATGAAATATAAGACTATGCGAATACATGATATGAGCTAAGTAAGCAAATGTAAAGGTTATATAAACAATAGGAATGTGAGTTGGGCAAGTACATAGTGGTATGATCATTTATGTGAAATAGTAAAATAAAAGTATATGATTAAATGAGAAGTGAAATAAGCTAAATAAGATTGACCTATAGGATGATATGAGAATAGTATATCAACTAGGAGTCTTGAACATAAGTAATGACATGAACATATAAGATAAGCTAAATGAGAAAAATTCATGTGCTTAAATAAAATTATGACACATGGGTTATATGATAAAGACCTATGGAGTCATATGAGAAGGTTATAGGAGTTATATGAAATTGAACTAAATAAATAGATTAAATTAGTACATGAATAAAATAATAGAAGTGATATATACTTATAAGTATGAAATAGGTTACGTGATCTATGTGACTATGTGTGAAAAGGTATAAATTATTCTATTATAAAGTATGTGAACATATGCATATGAGATAAGCCATGTGAATATGAGTTATGCGCTTATAAGTGATACGATCACATGATATGATAAGAAGCGATGAGAAAATGTGTTTATGTAATATGATTATGTGAAATAAGATAAATGATAATGCTCATGTTATATGTCATGAGAGCTAGAGGTATAGTTGGCATGCCAAGAGTTTAGGGTTCTACGTGGTCCTTCGAGACATATATGTATTTCTGTGGAACATATATGTGGTACTTTGGTACACTTATTTGGTCTATTGTATTATGTATATGATTCTTAAGGAGTGGTCCTTCGGGATATATGTGATATGTGGTCCTTCGGGACATAGTAGTATTTCGGGATAAATTCTAAGTGCCCCTAGTGGGATTTGTACGAGCTGTGGTGACAGCATTTGTGCACAACCTCAATGTACTCGCATATCTTTAGTTCTCGAAAATGTACATGGGCTAATAAAAGAAATAACATAAAGAAACCTCTTGTAATGTTATATGCTCAATTTGTGAAATGTATGGTTTGAAATGCTACAAAGGTTAAATATCAGATTATATGTTCTAAATGGAGTAACGATGGTGATAATGACAATAATGTGATTAGGATAATGATGATAGGTGCGCCTATATATAAATGGTTAAATGAATCATATGATAGTTAAGAAAGTTAAGTGTAAGAATAAATAATTAAAAGATATGAATGAATATAACATTGCTACTAATGACCTGATTTGTGTATGTGTACATTTGTTTATAGGTAATGTTATATTATTTTGGGTGATAGCATTGTATGATATGTTCATGCATGGTTAAGTAGTTAGAGTTCCCTTTATAAGTTAATGCCTTACTAAGTCATCGACTTAGCGTGTAAGCGTTTTACACGTAGTTTCCTTGAAGCAAAAAGAGGAGTAAAGCAATGATAAGCAATGCAAGACATGTCAGCCTCTCCTTTCCTATGATCAGATCAGAAAAGAGTTTGGAATTATATGTATTTTGTTTATTGGAAATAATTGGCATGTAATTAATGTTTTGAATTATATACGCTCTGATCAGTTTTGAAGATACTTTATTTGTAATAATATGAATTATGAACTTTTATTGAATAAAAGTATATTTTTTTTATGTTGGTATACAAATATAAGTTTTGAAAAATCAATGTGACACCTCGGACTCATATCCGGGTCGAATACGGGTTGGGGGTGTTACAATATTGGTAAAGTTTACCTTTGTATTTATAAATGATTTTACATGTTTTAATAAAATTGTAATTTTTTCCGAGATTTTTATGGTGGGTCTCTCCGGTGGCCCTAATGTGACACCCATATCGTATCGGGTCACCCGTATCGGTCTGGGGGTGTTACAGGTTCAGACCGGTTCAACCGGTCAACAGACCCCCTGGTTGACAGTCGACGCTCACGCGCAGGGGTGATGCATGTGGCGGCTCTGGTCGTCGGTTCAGCGTAAATATTTTCAGTCTTGTAGATCGACACCTTAGGAGTCTCGTGCATATGTTATTTTTCAACGAAACATGACGGAGTGTGGAATTTTAAAATGTTTGAATTGTTCCAATGGTGATCGGCGAGTGACAACGGTGGAGCAACAACGGCGCGATGATTTTGGTTGGATTTTGAGCGCACGGCGATGTCGAGTTCGATAGTGCAGGCGACAATGACGGTG
Source organism: Hibiscus syriacus (assembly GCF_006381635.1). Classification (NCBI taxonomy): domain Eukaryota; kingdom Viridiplantae; phylum Streptophyta; class Magnoliopsida; order Malvales; family Malvaceae; genus Hibiscus; species Hibiscus syriacus. The sequence goes on along the minus strand of NW_024061764.1, from coordinate 1,249,756 downwards.
GGTTATAAGTGAACGACAGGTCAAATCGATAGGAATCGATGAAAATTTGAACGTCGGGGTGGATTTTCTGGTGATGCTTCGAACATTGATTCGCATCGATTGACGATGAATCACGCTTCGCTAGTCCTTGGGTTTTGGTCGTCGGTTGATGACGAATCGAATGGGAGTGGTGGCAGGCTGAGCGATAGCCTGATTGTGAAGAAATCGGCGGTGTAAAGGCCGACTGCTAAGGATTTTGGGGTTAGGAATTTGAAAAATTGAGGATTTTGGGGAATAGATTCTTTTATAACCTGAATTAAAACTACAAAATATATATTTATCTAAAAATAGCACCAACAGTCCCTAGCCTAAACGGTTAGGGCATGGGTTATTATGATGGGGATAGGGGTACTAACCCTCCATTCTTTATTTTCTTTCACGACAAAAAAAGGATAAACTCGGGTCTAAGTCCCTGAACTTTCCACAGTTTCTAAATCGAAATACAAATTTCAAAAGCTGGCAATTTGATCCTTAATTTCATTAAATTTGGGGTGTAACATGATGTGCATCTGCGTTGCTTTAGGTACTTGTAAGAGGCTGATATGGTTAGATCGATGGAGAGAATGGATACTTGTTTTATGTTGAATTTAAGAGCAGCATTAGGGATGGGGATCTGGGTTGGAGCCTGTGAAACCCAGCTTGCTTATGACTACTATAGGATTTCATGTCCCAATGTGGAGCACTGTGAGAAATGCTGTGCTCGGCGTCGTGTTCACCAATACTACTGCACCGGCTGCTTTCCTTAGGCTCTTGTTTCACGATTGCCAAATTCAGGTATTCCTATCTTGGACCCAGATTTATTTTTTCAGCATAATTCCGATGATGTAAGAGAACACATGTTTCTGTATTATATCTTGCTTCCTTTTATGATACAGGGATGTGATGCATCCATCCAGTTGGATTCTAAAGCACTTAAAGGCAACTCTGAAATAGCTTCTGGTATGAATTCTGGGATTAGAAAGCTGGAAACTATTCACCATACAAAATACAATCTAGGAAAGTGTCCAAGGCATGTCTCATATGCAGATACTATTGCCTTAGCAGCCAAGGTATCAGTTGCACTGTCTGGAGGACCCAATATCCAGATTCCTCTTGGAAGAAAGGATTCCCCCATTTCTAGTCGCCAAGCAGCTGATGTGATTATTTCTCCACCGAACATAACAGTCGGTGCATTGCTCTATTCGAATCGAAAGGCTTAAACCTCGGGGAATCTGTTGCAATCATGGTTATTAATCAGCCAGCACGAAGGAATTTGAAAAGCTTCTCGTTTGTTAATGGAGTCTTTACTGTGTTTCTTGCAGAAGCTCGTACTTTAGGAGGAGGACACTGCATAAACATTGTGGACAGTTTATTTGATAGGCAGTCTGATGACCCAATTAATCCTGGCTTTAAAGCCATGCTCAGATTACTTTGCCCTACCAGAAAACCACTGATGAATCTCACCATTGTGCCAAACGATAAGACCCCCTTGGCTTTTGATAATCACTATTATAAAGATGTTTTTTTCTGGGGAAAGGCCTCTTCACTATTGATTCAAGGATGTCCATAGATCAACGAACTGCACCCATAGTCACTCAGTTTGCTGCCAACAAGTGCAGTTTCTTCCAGGCATTTTCTTCTGCCTTCGTGAAGCTATATCTTCATCAAATGTTCTTACCAATGAGAAAGGGGAAGTTAGGAGGAAACGAAACCAAGTATAAACTAAGAAAATTAGAGAATTATGTTCATATTTTCATTTACACTTTCTTCATTCCTCGCCATTTTTAATTGTAGGCAATATTTGAAACAAGTCAATTCCCCAAAAAGAAAAAAGAATAAAAAAGAGCATTACAATAACAGAGTTCTTACACTAAAAAAATTGTATAAAAATATCACAAGTTTCTTATCAGACCTCCCCCTTCACATTGCCAAGCTTCTCAAAATATCACAAGTTTCTTATCAGACCTCCCCCTTCACATTGCCAAGCTTCTCAGTCAAACTATCATGGGATATACCAATCCCATGTACAAGAGCTTCCTTGCAAACAAAAAGCATACAACAGCTGTACACTAAAAAAATTGTATAAAAATATCACAAGTTTCTTATCAGACCTCCCCCTTCACATTGCCAAGCTTCTCAGTCAAACTATCATGGGATATACCAATCCCATGTACAAGAACTTCCTTGCAAACAAAAAACCTACAACAGCTGTAGAGTTTGTTCATTTAATTTACAGAGTATTTTGTTTTACAGTTCCATCCTTTACGCTGCATGGTTTTTGCTAAGAGTCGAACATAACGGTATAGTGGCAAAACCGGTTCGCAGTTGTTACCTAATTTAGGGTATTGAATGTTCAGGAACAGTCTCTGGTAAGGATGGTGAGGACGCACCACTAATTTTGCTAGGCACCGGTGTGTTCCTTCGAGATTGGCGTTTGGTGGGTACTAACACACTCTCGTCTTCTAGCTTATTGCTAAATACCTCCTCTTCATCGTCGTTGTCTTTGAAAACTGGATGGATATATGCATTTTGAAGATAGGGTTTCAAATTGAAGGTAGGCTCCCTTGCACGTTCCAAAGTATCTTTCATCATTGCTTCCTAGAATAAACAACGCACAAAGTAAAGATTATGATCATGTAACTAAATTCTTCAGATAATGATTATGATGAGAATATCAGATTATGACGTAGCACTTAAATAGTAATGGACCAGATACTAAAGTTAGAGAATGAAAGCTTTATGTACGAATGAATCACTAAAGACATGGAAGAAACCATTAGCTAAATATGCAATAAATCAATGAACCTGCAAAGGGAGTCTGACAAAAGCAGGTTCATATCGGGCTTTGCAGAATCTGTAAAACCAGATTGTGAGGACAGCAAGTGCAATGAGAAGTGGTGCTGACTGAGCCAAATGCTTTGTACTTAACAATCCAATGAGAGCGATATGTGAGATGAGCAAAGCAATTATAATGCGTCCATGGACATCAGGCCAGAATGCTGCAGCACTTTCATACTTTTGATTGTAAACATTAATGATCTATATTTTTCAAAGCAAAATAGAGGGAATCAGATAAAGCTAAACAAAAGATTCATTTACTATAATACTTGGATATTATGTATCGAAGTTCTTTACCTGGTGACGGAAGACAACATAAGCTAGCCCGAAGAAAACTACAATGAAAGGAAGTAGAGCAGGTGTCACAGTAGCATAAACCATGCCAAGTAAAAAATAGAGTTGTATACGAGGTTCTCCAGTGTTGAAGCCCAAACTTCCTGGATCCATTGCCTCCTCCCTGTCCTTTTCTGTTTTCACCAAGAAAAAGTTCTTCAAGTGGTAAAATATAAGCGGTTTCAGCATCAAAATCTCTGCTGCTATTCCAGCCCATCCATCAACCATGATGTAAGTAATAAAAAAAGTCGCTCTCATTGGTACAGCCACACCAATTGTTTTAGGAATTCTGCACACACAAAAAAAGGTAAAAAATGTTTAGATCAAAATGAAAAGCAAATTTAGTCACCAAAATCATTATAGAAAACAAACTTAGCTACGTATGCAACAAAATATATGGAACAACACAAATAAGATACTTTCCAAATTGTGAAAGGGCATCGTAGAAACAATTGTTAACTTGAAAGTCCAACATAAGGTCCGCAACAAAAATCCTTAATGGTTTTATAAAGATCCAATTTTATGCGTAAGATGTAATCACCCCTTAAATTGTCACAGGGATAACATTCTATAACTTCAAGATGACTTTCCATATACCCAATTGGTCCGCAAAAGAATCACTAAAAATTTTATAGAGATCCGATTTTATGCATAAAGTGCTTATCCCTTAAATTGTCACAAGGATAACATTCTCTAACTACAAGATGCCTTTCCATATATCCAATTAAACATATCCAATTTGATAGACAAATCAAACTTAAAATCCCACTGATTGACTAAGAACCTACATCAAAAGCACACCCTATGCATAAACAGAAATTGAATCTCTAAAAGCAGATACACAGAAGAAAATGGAAGGAATACATACTCATTTGCCGACTGCTTAAGAAATGTGTCTAGCTGGTCCATTGCACTGCCAGCAATTACACTGCAAAGGAATACGTTCACTACATTGAAAAGATAGTATCTAGTTGCCGATCTCCTTTCTAATGATGAAATTGATGTGAACCCTTCAAACTTGGACATAATCATCAATACAGTTGGCAGAAATATGAGAAAGAGCTTCAATACAATACCAGGTAGAAAACCTTGGATAACTGATTTAATAAATTTTCTGCAAAGAGAAAACAAGCCAAAATTAATGATTATAGACATTATTACAATCCAAATAACAACACAAGATTACAAAATAAAAATGTAACTCACATTTCAATTAGGGGCTTCAGGAATGGCAATGCTTTCTCAAGGCCCTCAATAGTGGCCATAGCTTGTACGGATGCAATCGGGATAATGAAGAAGAAAGTCAGGAAGAAAAATGCTACAGCCATGATTAGCCTCCTAACAGCGATAGAGACGTATGGAATTGCCAAGTTTTGCCAGTATACATCCCGTGGCTCAGGTGCCCAGTCTGTTAACATCAAAGTTGGATTCCTGGTTTGTTGGGTTTGAGCACAAACAGCTGCACCCCATCGAGACTTAAAGGAAACAAATGCTGCGGGCATTATGGCTTTTGGGTCTTTTAGGACCCTTTCCCTCTCTTCAGCTATCTGAATATTGAAACGTGCAACCCACATCAACACATGTTGAAAAACACCAAGTGGTGGAAAACAAAATGCAATAATGATACCACTCCGTCAAAAGCATCTTTTGATATTGTCTTGAGATAATAATACTCAACTAAGCTGTTCCATAATTTAAAAAAGCCTATCCTCAATAAATTAAGTCAATCTAGAAAATGGATGCGGCTTGGATGCAGCATAGGAGAACAGGTTTGAATCTTTTGATTGAATGAACAAATAAATCATTCTAAAGAGAATGTGCAAGTTGAAAAAGAAATACTTACTTCATTGGATAACTTCTCAATTTCAGATATGTGATGATCAATTGCATCCACTTGTTGACCCCAGAGCCCAAGAAAACCAGTCTGGTAAAGAGATAATACACTTGTCAAGAAATAAGAAATATATAAATCAAAGCTGAACATCAGCAGGAGACAGGCTATTAAATCCATGACAGACATTAGACAGCAGTAACTTACCTTCATAAGAGGCCTTTTTGCATTATTTCTGGAATACTTCAACTGATAATAATCAAGCCAATTCTGCATACTTTTCTTCTTTTTCACCAACTTCGCAAGCTTGTTTGCATTGCATACTACCTGATTGTAAGGAGAGCTATAACATAAACTGCATTCTATAATAATCTTGAACTTGGACATCATTGGATGAGAAATACATAGTAGAATAGCAACAAACTACAAGAAGATAATATCAATATTATTGAAACAAATGCAAAGAGGAACCCACCTGATGTGTAAGATAGGTATCTGGGTGATTGACCAGGAAAAAATGCTCCACAGACTCACTAACAGATTCATCTGGATCCGGTGGTACATTTCTAACAAGCACCTAAAAAATAAAATTTCATTCAGATGCAATTTAGTAAAAGATGTCAATCCGAAAATAGATCAAGGGTGTAGTACTAGCATATAGGAGACTTTCATGAGCGTCACAGGTCTTCCTTAAGAGAACAATACAAAAATAAAGTTACATTTGTAAACTGAACATGTAGTGATAAACTTTCACAATTCTATGGAAACAAATATCTATGGAAAAGACAACAAGTGATTTCACAATTCTTAGACCAAGGGATAAGTCTGCTAATTAAAGTTATACCATCAGCCATATAGCTCAGCGGTTGATCTCAATTTGTTAAACTTCCAAGACAAGCACTATAGTAATTAGCAGTGCATGAAAAAATACTCCAAAATGGAATAAACCACACTTTCCAAAAAAGTGTGTGCTCAAATAAAACAAAATTCACAACTATCTTCAAAGATACAGCAAATAGCGAAAACCTAATAGATGAACAGACATTTAAAGTCTTTAAAAATGCAATGGACGATATTTTGTTCCCAATTCTTTCAAGAACTCACTTTTGTCAACAAGTTCAAAATTGATGATAGGTAACTTAAAATGTTAAATAAACAATTTCATAAATAGAAAATCAACTTGAAACCCTATCTCTTTAAATTATGATGAAGACCAAAGATTACATGAAAATAATAAATAGAACTAGAAGAGTAAATTTAAATTCATTTAGAAGATAATGCAAAGAATACATCTTACAGTAAATTGATCTGGCCGGCGTTTTTCTGACGCAAGAAATTGCAACCGCATATTCGCAACTTTTTCATACTCCTTTAGTAACACAAAGCATGTCCAAAACGTAAAAGCATAAGCCATTACAATATGAGTCCAAAACCTACAACATAGAATTAAATATTATTCCACTGTTACCTGAAGACAGGCTCAGACATAAGAAGTTGGCAGTGTCAGAAGATTTCCTACCTATCTGATCCATCTGGAACGTTTGAAATTGAGAGCTTATCAATATTACTTGAAGTAACATTCTTCAGTTGCAGCTCCAATGTGTTATTAGTGTAATTAACCGGCACTAGGATTGTCCATGCAAGGAACGTGATAGGTACAAAAATCTTTAGGCTGCATACAGAACAATAAGAGAGCCTTCAGAGCTTATGAACAAACTTAAAAGGCAGAGAACTAAAAAGGTGATTCAATCGCTTAATATTATCGAAAGCATTTCATAAAAAAAGCATAATCTTAACCAGGAAAAGAAAAATGGTTTAAATACACATAAATACGGAAACCTACAAACATATAGGCAGAAGCAAGACTTAACGCATAAGCAACAAAGCAATAAAAGTGAGAGAAAAAATGAACAAATAAGAAATTGAGATGGCCTGCAGCATACCCAATCAAATAGATACGCAAATAAACTGCTGAATCCAATCCGGCATGATCGATGAGCTCAAGTTCTGGCATTTTGAGAGCCTCTGGCATCCAATTCAAGAACCTCAAGTAGGAACGGAAGTCCAAATTGACGAATTTCTTCACAAATGCTCCAGACCTCGAAGGACTGCTTCTTAAACCCTTGAGATACCATTTCGGAAAATAAACCCTATCGTTGAAAGGTTGAAGCCTTAATATGGCAAACGCGATGAAGAATACAAAAGCACTTAGCAGATTTATGCCTGCCGCAACCCCTATGTCAACTAGTGTCGCCATCTTTATAAATCTCCTCTGCACACACAGAGAAAATTCCCAAATCAGAAAACCTACATTGATTAAACGATCAAACTATTATGTTGCAATATATTCCTGCTATAAGAAGAAACCTCACAAGACAGCTGACTTCTATAAACATAAAACTCACAGAAAAATCATTGTTTTCAATAAAAACATAAAGAGGGAGGAGATAATTTCAAGTCCTCTCAACATGAGTTAACTTCAATCACAAACAACGCAAGTCTAAACAAATTCTTACCAGTTTGTGTTTGTGAATCTTCAAGTGGAACAAAAAAGGGAACAATATCCGGGCAAACTAAAAGGCCAAAACAAATCACAAAGAAAGTACTTTTATCTTTGGCTTTTGGATGATGGAATTAGGTGAACGTTTGGATTTTCATCAAGAAGTCGATAAAAGCAAGAACATTCCTCCACTACTTAGACAGGAGAGTGAAGCGCACGCAACAATGAAACGAATTCCCAAAAAAGGAAAACCCTTCGTTCTCGTTGATAATGGGAGCTAAAACCAGAAAGCAAAACGAACAAGAAATGGAATATTACTTTAATAATTTAGTGGGGGTGTGATTTGTTGCTATTTTAAAGATATAGGGAAATGGTTTAGTTCAAGTTGGCAGTTGGGGTCGATGTCAAGTTTTGTAGGGTCTTCTTTCTTTCAAATCAACGGGTATGAGTTTTTTTTTTTTTATTATTATTATTATAATTATTAATTAAAATACCTGAAAGCGTGACGGTAGCTTTCATTGTCGGCATCCTGCCACGTGGGTGTTGCAACGGCTACTTGGGAGCGTTGCGGTTGAGGTTTGGTGATGTTGCCGCGTGGATATAGCGTAAGATGCGTGGCGGTGGCATGGCGGTCACTGTTCATAAGATTTGTTTTCGCAAAAGGAACAATAAATTAAAGAGTAAACTACACTGGTGATCACTCAACTATTGTATTCTTTCATTTTTACCACCAATATCTCGATTTTATCAATTAAATCACCTAACTATTTAAATATTTCAATCAAACCACTCACGGTTAATGGAGGAGATGACGTTGCTGTTAAAAATTTTGTATAATTAATCATTTGGTCCTTAATATTGACACATTCTATTAATTTAGAGTTAATTTTATTTTTTTAATAAATTTAATCATCTAATCAGATAATGATATATGTCATCATCTAATTAAAAAAAATTATTAATTTATTTTAAATGATTTTTTCTTCCAAACATAGTGTTAACGACACATGTCATTATATAATTGGAGGAAAATAGATGATATGAATAAAGTAAGGGGAGGCTTAAACCTGTGTCCCTAGAATAATGAGAAACAACATTACCACTGGACCAAACCTCAAACATGTGAACTTGGTTTTAACACTCTATATACAACTCATATTAAGTTATGCCAGGAAAATAAATAAATATGATTTTGAGGATTCGAACTAAGGCTATCTGAAGAGTTTAAAAACACCTAAATCTCTATACCAAACCTAATAATTAATAAAAATAAGATATATTTTAATATATATATATATATTAAACTGTAATTAATATAAGATTAAAAATAAAATGAATTTAAGGTTTTTTATTTTAAAAATTAAATGTAATATTTTTTAAGATGTTAATCATTCCGAATCTATATTTGATAAATTATTTTTTAAAATATTTAAATGAATAATTTAAATTTTAATTAAAATACCGGTTCAAAAAAGGTAACCATTCGATATTTATCCGACTAGAAGTTATCCCATATAAATAATGAATATAATAAATTATCATATATAAATATCAAATGATTAACTTTAAAAATAAAAAATACTTTAATTCATTTTTATTTTTAATCTTATATTAATTACAATTTCAAATATATGTAATAAAATCTATCCAATTTGAATCAATTATTATATATCTAGTTCAAAGGTTCAGGTGTTTTTAAACTCCTTAGATGACCTTGGTTCAAAATTCCTCAATCTATTTATATTTCTTTCTTTACTGGCATAACTTAATACAAGTTATATACATAGTGTTGGTATCAAATTCACAAGTCTAGGGTTTGGCCCAGTGGCAATTTTGTTTCCTAGCATTCTATGGGATGTATGTTTGAACCCCCTTTTCTCAATTCATAGCATGCATTTTTCTTCCAATTATATAATGATACATATCATCATATGACCGGAAGAAAAAATCATTTGAATTAAATAAATTAAAATTAATAAAAATATCTCTTTAATTAGTTTGTGACATGTACCACTATCTCGTTGGAGAATTAAATTTATTAAACAAAATGAAATTAGTATTAAATTAATAGAATTTGTAAATATTGAGGACTAAATGAATAATTATTCCAATTTTTTAACAAACGTCAAATCCCCCGCTAAATGTTAACAACAAGGGATTTTATTGAAACATTTAAATATTTGAGTGATTAGATTGATTAAATTAAAATATTGATAGTCAAAATAAATAAAAACAATAGTTAAATGATCATCTGTAAAATTTACGCTAAAGTAAAAGAAGTTGTAAGTCACCCCGTCTATCTCCTTTTCATTATCAATATTTTACTTTTAAATTCAGTATCTGTACAACTGTAAACGCTGATTTTCTCAAAACTACCACTCTTTTCTTTCTATCAATTGGTTCAAGCTGGCGAATGTATTATTAAAATAATATAAATTACTATTGATTTAGTATATGTATATTTTTAATTAATTTCATCACTTTTAATGTTTTTTATCATCAATAATAAACTGGAAATTGGTAGTCTAATCAGTTGAACCACCAATCTGGTTCATTGGTGAGAGGCAAACATCGGGAGTTCCGCGTGGTCGGCTGAAGGCGAACTCAGATATTTCACTCGATCAAAGAAAGCAATTGGTAGGAACTCACTCCAACTCAGCAAAAAGGTGAAAGAAGCGGGCAGGCCGCTGTCCTGCCCTGGATGCAGCGTTGAATCCGTGGGTTTGAGACGGCCACGTTCACAGATTAACGGTGTTTATCACAATTTAATATAATTAATTAATGGTCAAAGATAAACAGAGGGCTTTTGCAAATACGAATGGTTTGTTGAGGAAAAGAAGAAAGAAAAAGGGAATCGTAGGGTCGGAACATGGCGTTGGCAGCTAGCCAAGGATTATATCAAATTACAAAAAGCTCAAACCGTGGCGACTCCATTTCCTACGAAATACTTTATATCAAATTATTCTTTTAATTTCTCATTTTTTAAAATTTAATTTAATCAAATTTAAGTCACCTCCACAAGTATAAAATACTTGCATAATTTCAGTTCCTCTTCTTTGGGCTCCTGATGTTTTCTGGGTCCGTTAATGGATTCAGCAGATTATCGATCCTCTTTGTTTGGGCTTATTTAGGTGGCTATATTTGGGCTTAAAGATATTGGATATTCTGATAGTTATTCGTACGTTAACCTAATTTAAGAATAAAGAAAGACGTAATCGAAAATATTTCCGGTTATACGTAATATAAAATGTTAACCTTTTAACATTTTCATAATTTAAAATGTTAATTTTTTAATATTTTCTGTTACAACAAAAAAAAATGTTTTTTTCTTCTTAATATTTTCGGTTTTAATGAAAAATATTAAAAAATTAATACTTTAAATTAAGAAAATGAAATGATTTATCCCGATGATGACCCAGAATAGAATTTCAGAAATTACAACCAAATCCCTATCATCACCTTCAACGTTCGGCAAAATCGCACTCTTAACTTCACACTAGATAAATCGGCGTTTTCGTCGCTGACTGTGATGTCCTGAGCAAAAATCACTCCTCTTTAACTCTCTTGCAGTGGATCTAAGCCTTTAAACCCACCAATTAATGTCTTCAACTAGCAACACAAACAATTCCCACGATCTTGTTCCTGAATCTAAACAAGATCAACCCAATTCCATTCGGATCCCCGACCGGGTCGACCTCTGGGCGAGTCCTAGGAGCCGTCAAGGGTCCCCCAGCCAGTCACCCCGTCTCGGCCCCAGTCGGTTCTTGAACGGTGAAAAGAGCGGGGCGTCATTTGTTGTAGGTGAATTGTTGGGAAAATTATGGGGCGATCGAAAGAAGCAATCGAAGAAGGTGAGGAGAAGAGGAGCTAAACTTTGGTACCAAAAGAAAAGGGTAAAAGGACTCGTAGTGGTGGTTGCTTTGGTGGGTTTGTTTTTCTTGGTCGATTGGTTTATGCTCTTGCGGTTACAAGATCACCGGGTCAGGCCCCGTGACGGATCTTCTAGGAATTCTTCTTCTGTTTCTGTTCAGCCTCAGTCTCAGGTAGCTCAACTCTCATTTGCTGTGAGATTTATGTCACAGTTATTAACAATATGGTAATGGTGAAGAAAATAATGGATTTTAGTAGGTGATTAGCTGCATTGTTTCCTTATTAATATAAGTAACTTCGGTTTAATGAAGTGCATTAATTGCTAAATGAAAGAGAGCTCGTATAATGTGGGTTTGGATTCCCCCCCCCCCATTACTTCGTTTATTTTACTATCTAACACAACTTTAATCGCCCTTCACAAGTGTGACTTCCACAATTCAAGGATTACTCATACACATTTGAATAGTAATGGTTGGTGCATTGGAAAGTAACGGACATGATCTCAACGCTTACAGTTTCTCTGGACATTTGGCATTACTCTCTGTAGGATATGAATTTATTCACCAAAGCATTACCTTTGTGGCTTTTACAGGTAAAGGTGAAAAAGCCTAGTAAAGGGAAAAAACATTACAGTGGTATTTATGGAAGATTGTTGGCTTTGGCTGCTCATGCTTTGGCCGAGGTATTTAAATATAAGCAATGGTATCTTTTTTGTTCATTCTCTATGATGGACTTCCTGTTTTGGTACAGTCTCTAATTTCTATTCTCTTGTTTTCCATGTTCTCATTGAAAAATTTGTTATGACAAGGGACAAAGTAAGCGTGAACCGAAAGACTTATGGCAGGAACCTGTAGTTCCTACCTCTGCTTGGAGACCCTGTGCTGATCAACGTAACTGGGAACCTGATGGTATCTCTCTTTGACTTCTGTATATTTACTTCATGATGTAAGTTTATACTATCGCTCAGTTCTCACGTTACAATTTTTTTTATTTTGTAGAGGGTAAGAATGGATACATTATGATCACTGCAAATGGTGGAATAAACCAGCAGCGTGTAGCTGTAAGTGATTCCAGTTACAGAAATTCAAGCATGTGTTCTGACTTCTGAGCTCAGCTTCTTTCATCTTTCCTCGCCTTTTGAGTTTAACAGATGTAGTGTTTTATTGCTAAATGTTACTGTTGGTGACAGGTCTGCAATGCTGTAGTAGTTGCTCGCTTACTTAATGCAACTCTTGTTGTTCCCAAATTTATGTACAGTAGTGTTTGGAAAGATGTAAGGTGAGGCAGCTTTTTGTTCCTGTCTTCTCTTTTGCTGATAACTTTTATCTTAATCATTTTTTATGTTTCTTCCCCTTGGAAGATGGATGTTTGAACACTAAATGAAAGGAATTTTCTTTCAGATTACATTCATTGTTTCCTAGATTAAATTTATAAAAATATCTACCGAAATGACTTCTATTTAGTCTTCATAGAAGAATAACTGCATTTATTTTAAATTTTGTAGTCAATTCAGCGATATCTATCAGGAGGAGCATTTTATAAACTACCTGGCTCCGGATATTCGAATAGTGAAACAACTTCCTGAAGAGCTAAAGTCTCTAGATTTAGAGGCAATTGGTAGCATTGTGAGTTTCGTCCTCAAAATAAAGTTCCGAATAGTTTTTGCTTGCAGCTTTTGTCTTAGGTTGTTTTGTCTTATAGTAATTGTTCATTATTTGATTTTCCAGGTGACAGATGTAGATGTTATGAAGGAATCTAAACCAAGCTTTTATCTGAAAAACATTCTCCCTATCCTACTCCAGAAAAGAGTTGTCCATTTCGTTGGATTTGGGAATCGTTTGGCATTTGACCCAATACCATTTCAGTTGCAGGTAAATTTCTAGCCTTAATATATGAGGCCATAGCATGTTCCTTTTAGTTCTAACTTTATCCATTGATTGAATGTTAAAATCAGTTCTTGTTCATAAAATTTATAGCTATGCCCTTTGCTTTCCTAATTTGTTTTTCCTAATTTGGGAACTTCATCTAGAGACTTCGATGCAGATGTAATTTTCATGCTCTTAAATTTCTTCCGAAGATACAAGAAACTGCTGCTTTACTTCTTGAAAGATTGCACAAGCATTCAGCTCAGCCAGGACTATTAGATCATTATCTTGTTGGTCCACATGCAGTGTCAGCTATAATTGAGAGGAATGACCGTGCCAAAAAACCGTCCAGATATCTGGCTTTGCATTTGAGGTTTGAGATTGACATGGTAGCTCATTCATTATGTGAGTTTGGTGGAGGTGAAGAAGAGAGACGAGAATTGGAAGCATTTCGACAAATCCATTTTCCTGCATTAACAGAGCTCAAGAAGACAGAAAAGTATGGATAATTTTTTGTATTTTTTCGTCTCTTGTCAAATTAATACCATTGCATTCCTTCTGAATTTGAGAAGCATGCAAAATATTGTTTTATATTGAGACCAACTGTTTTACTTTTTTCAGGTTACCTTCCCCTGCCATACTCAGATCTGAAGGGTTATGTCCATTATCACCAGAAGAATCAATACTTATGCTCGCTGCTCTAAGTTTCAACCGTAAGACTCAAATATATGTCGCAGGAGCACAAATATATGGAGGGACATCAAGATTAGCTGCTTTGACAAATTTGTATCCTAATCTAGTTACCAAAGAGAATTTGCTTTCACCTGCGGAACTTGAACCATTCATGAACTTTTCATCTCAGGTAACATAGTCGCATCTTCACCTCTTGTTTGATGAAAACTGTAGGATTTGCCTATGTTGCTGGACTCTTCATTTTTCTTGAAGCATCCATGTCCAACACACGGATATGGGAATATGACCTCCAAGAATCTTTTAAATACATGTAAAACATAAGAAAAGTCTAACTCTACTTGCTCATGTTCAGACCATGTATTTGACACCCACACCCGAGTCAGAGTAACATAGAGTTTTGCTATTTTTGCATTGATGAGTTGTTGGCTCCTCTGGCTGCTGGTCTTTTCCGAAATTTGGGCTTTTGGATTTACTTCGGTATTTAGCTCTTTTCAGTATGCACAAGCTGCTAATGCTTGTTTCCAGGCTGTTTTCACAAACTCGCTGCATTAATGATCACTGATATAAGTTACGGAATAACTAAGATTTCTGATAGAACTTTCTGTACAGCATTTTAAGACAAGTAAGATTAGGACAAATGGTTTTCTATCTCTTCACAATGTTGGTTACTATCATTCTTGGTGCGAGTGCAATGACATAGTGTGGCCTTTCATCTGTAGCTTGCAGCACTGGACTTTATTGCCTGCACTGCAGCTGATGCATTTGCCATGACGGACTCTGGTAGCCAGTTGTCATCTCTGGTGTCTGGTTATCGAATATACTATGGTGGAGGGAAGATGCCTACAATACGCCCAAATAAGCGGAGATTAGCCGATATCTTTGTAAAGAACAATACTATAGAGTGGAAAGTGTTTGAGCAGAGAGTGAGGAAGGCGGTTAGGCAAACTAAAAATGTCCAGAGTAGACCCAAAGGTAGAAGCGTTTACCGGTATCCTCGGTGTAAAGAGTGTATGTGTCGTACCGATTGACACATTTCCGTTTTATAACTTTTAAAGATGTTATAATTAAAACATGTAACATTCTTTGTTGTTTAAATCAAACTCTGCTTAATCGTACATTGTTGTTTAGTGTTGGCCAAACTTGTCCTTGTTGGATCATCGTTTGAGTTGAATGCTGAAAATGACTTTGGGAACTGTATTTTTTGGTAGATGTTGACTAGGGGTGTGCAAAAGTATCCCATTCGAACAACCCAATTAGTTTATTTGGTGATCCGATCTGATTATTTGAATATACGATCTGATTTTTTTTGGGATATTTTGGATCAGATATCTGATTAAATAATTGGATAATCAAATACGAAATAGGAAAAAATCAATTTCGAATTATTTGCAAATAAATTGGCCTTTAGCCCAGTAGAGAGTAGTCGTATATCAGTATCTTTCACGGGAATCTGCTGCCCCTTCAATCTCTTTTCAGCTTTCACGGTAATTTTCATGATAAATTTTGGGATTTTTGTAGTATTTCCCTACATTCCTTTCCATTACAGCTTTTGCTAATTAAGGCTATCCCCTCAAATTATAATTCCAGTACATGTCTTGACTAATGATTTTTGTGATTAAAATAAATAAATAAATATGCTTTTGGTGTTTTTTTAATGCGTACTACTTGTATATTTTTATGCATTACAAATAGATATAGATAGCAACTCATTCGAAAAAAGGAAAAGATTATAGTAACTGGGGTTGCTTATCCGATTCTTTTGGATTGGATACGATCATTATTTTTGTTATCCGAAATTTCAGAAAATTTGATATATGAATTTGCACACTCCTATGTTGACCTTGTAACATTCAAATTCAAGTATTGTTTAATAAACATCTTCGGGTCAAACCCATGTTTGCAAGGTAAGAGCATAGCGCCATGAAATGCTGCTGCATCTCCTTCCATTAGAACAAGAAAATATATTGATCTGTCTTCACTTGAAGATAAATTGAAACTCATAGCCAGAAGAATGATAGCTTTGTCTCTATTCAGTGTTAACCCCATTTACCATGTTTTTACAATGAAAGAAAAGGGCCATATAAGTTGTGCCTCTTCAGAAGGCTGAGTGCATTTCTTGAAACACATAGTTTCGGCACACCTAAAGCCAAAGCAATCTTGGGTCATTCAACACTAGTTTGGCAGATGATTGAATTTTAGTGAGAAGAGGTTATGGTGAGACACATGCGTAACCAAAACATGTTTTACGGAAAGAAAGGCTAGATTCGAAAGATTTTGTAGCGCAAATATGAGTTCAACGTCAGAGAAACTACAAATGAATCCTCCCGCAGAGACTTAATCTCCTTAACCCTACCACAGACACGGATGTATCCACTCCAACACGTAAGTTACTAACAGCCACAACTCGGACAAAACACAACTTCTACGCTATACAACTCACACAACAGCAGCCAACAAGCTAAATCTGCATAAGGAATCTCTCCCCTATGCAACAAAAATTTCCCCATCATGAACTTATCTCTTTTGTCGTTTGGCTTCCACCTGGAAAAGATCACGAAAATGAGAAATCGAAGCCCAACCTCAAAACACTAATAGTTGTTTTGTTAGCAAAGAATTCAGATAAATGTACTTTTCACTATATGTGGTGAGTTTTATATCTAGTTGGTAACAGTCATGGCCTTGACCAGAAAAATCAATGCTATCTTAAAATTTTTTAAAATATTCCGCAACATATCGTGAGATATGGTAGACACTCAAACCTGATCCGGCCTCATGGGCTCGTGGCACTTCACAGAAATAAAAGAACTATCATCTAAGGGTAAAGCATGTTCCCTCAATAAATGAACGCTCTATCCATTTATAATCAATTGTAACACAGATAACCAACATTAACTTTAGGGTTTCCAGTGACTGTATTGCATATATGTTCTATGTGCCATTATTCGGAGGATGAAAATTTCTCTTAGTTGCCCTTAAATTCATAAAAAAACTACCGTGCAGGATACCAAAAAACAGGTCCGGTAAATTGCAAATGGGAAGATTAGTAAAAATAAAAGGTCTTAAAGAATAAAGTGAAACAACTGGCCAAGCATCACGTGGATTTGGTAAAAAGAGATCTTACCTTTACATCAGATACTGGGGATGGATGAAATCCGTTTTGTGATCTTTTGACATCATCCTCAGAACATTCAGAACAAACAAAGTGATCCAGCAGTTTAGCTTCCTCAATTGTCATGTTCACACAAGCAGGATGATACCTATAGGAATCATAATGAAAAAATTACAAATATCTTAAAATTATTGGGCCGTTGGCACCAGGAAATCGTAAAAGGAAGCATAGAACTCCATACCAGTCCCTGCAGCCCTCACATTGCACCATGAGATCATCTGGGTTGTATGGCATTTCACATTTGCAGTACCTTCAAAACAGAAAAAAACCCAGGCGCACCAAAGATTTGATACCGTATTGCCAACAAGTAAACTAAAAGCCATATTTCACAAACCAACAGATGACAGTACTCACACGGCAACTCGGTCAGGTGTAAAGGCTCCGGTAGCGGCTTTATACTCGAACCTACAATAGTAATCCTCAGCCCCAACATCCTCCAGCTTAGTGTAGTTCTTGAAAGAATGAACAATGCACTTCCCTTCAATGGTATGAGCACTCTGCACATCATAGTGATCTGACAAAAACAGCTCCTTTGCTCCATGGAACTGCCTCCTTCCTCCAAGCGACTCCTCCGGGCGATAATACCACTGTACTCGAACCTTCACATTGTTCCTGCTATCTGCTTCCATTTTCTCAATTCGTGCCACATATGGAGGCTTACCACAGTCGGAAGGACGCATCAGAACACAATCCCCAACTACAAAAGAATATAATTAAAAAAATCAAACTTGCACTCTCAGCTATCAAAACCTACAATTTCTAAACATCTATTTACTCCCGTGAAACACACCAATATGTATATACATTGATGTTGATATGATAGATGCATATTCAACCCCTTTTGCAAACAAACTCACATGTTTCAACACGAATGTATACGCATCAATTAAATCCAGCAAAAAGTAAAACCCTACTACAAAACAACCGAGGATTCACTTCTTAATCATCAAAACACAATGCTACATGACATGTTTGAAAATTTTAAAATTGATAAACATGAAATGTCGAGATCCAAAAATTCCCCCCCCACCAAAGCCGCATTTTTTACGGCATACACGTATTCGTAGGCGTATATATCTACATAAACACAGTACCTCTGACAACTTTGTTGGTGCCTCTGATGGTGTAAGAGTCGAGGTCCTTCTTCCCTTGTTTGGGCTTGGTAGCAGAAATCCCTGGTCTTGTTTTTGCCATGGAAGCTAGGGTTTAGAGGAGGAAAGTTCAAATCTTTTTCTTTGAAAGGGAAAATGAAAAGGTTTGAAGAAATAAGAGGAGAATTGAAGAAAGATAGACAAAACCCTAAGTTTCCCTGGTGGAAGAGGAAGAGTGGAGATAATTCATTCAAGAAGAAAGTACCACGGTGGTGGAGACAATACAGTCAAGTGCTGGAATAACTACCATTTTTTTTATTGTACTTATATAAATAATAATGTGAAGTAAGGACGGATCAGTATTGGGGGGGAAATTGTTCAAAGGAGACGTGTACGCTTTTTTATTACTTATAATATAGGGTATATACATCAATTTTAATTTCTCAATTACAGATTTACACTGTTATAAATTTCTTTATTGAGTGAGCAATAGAAAAAAAAATAGTTGTATTAAAAAAAACAAAAACAAATGTATATTTAAGCTTTTTATATAATATCTCAGGTTTAATGAATCATTTATTTTCTATATTACATTTGTTTTTTAATTTGTTTTTAAAAATATTTAATTAATCAATCAAATTTCATATGTGTCGTTTATAATTAAATAAGAATTTAAAAAAAATAAAAATATCAAAAAAATAGTTTTCTCTCTCTTCTTTCTTCTCCTTTCTTTTGACTCTATTTCTTATCTTGGGTTTTTCTTACTTTTTGTTCTATAAATCAAGCATGTTTATGCCAGTTAAAAATTATTACTGCTAAATGAGAATAGAAGAAAGTAACAATCTCTTGCTCTGTCTCACCAAATTTGAACAACATAACTCAAAGCTGAATATGTTTCTGCAAACGAACTTATACATCCAGCCATACATTAGCCAACAAACTAATTGTTTGGGTTTCTCTTCTCTCTCTCAACTGCTTTGAGCAAAAATAAAGGCTTCCTACTCCGAGAGAAAACTAAAAGACCAATAGACGCAATTCTAATTCAACGGCTGATTGGAGTGTGCATTCGCTCAACAATCCTGTTAACAGCATCACGGGACATCACTAATGTGTCATGCTGCAAGATGCCGTACACATTCAAGCCCTGCAAAATAACACAACAGTGTCAGCATCAAGAAAAAATACCAGTAGGCAGTGGCATTCAAATAGTTTTAAATCCAAATATATTATGATGACAGTGACTAATGACAAAAGCAAGCCAGCAGTTCAACTATGCTTTGCTAATAATTGGAGACATTGTAATATTACAGTTAACACTAACTTACAATTGATGCCAATACATTGACAGATTTTGTGTAGCTAGCTTCAACTTTTCATTTATGGGGCCACCATCCACCAGCAGAAGTTTCTTGGCATTCTCCATTTGGTTTACATAGTTCACAATGTTTTTGGTTTTGTGTGTAGGGACCTCCAAATCCTCAAAGACAAGAAGCTGTTCAATTGTGCAGTACTCATCGGTTAGGATTCAAAACTCAATTAGCACTGAAAAACAGTGTTCTGAATTTAATAGTAAATCAGTAAAACCACATCATGAAATGCAAAATAGTATGAAGAATACACATGCCAAATAATAAAGACTTACCTTTCCTTCAGCGGCACGAGCAGACAGTGCAATCTTCAGTCCGAGACGTCGAACCTTCTTATTCAATTTTAAAGCATGACTTCTTGGCTTGGGGCCATGCATAGTAGCACCACCTCGAAACTGTTATCAATCCATAAAATCAATTAACAGGCTTTACAAAAATAGTAGTTTAGCTCTAAAACTCATTAAATTAAAACCGAAAAGTAGTCACCTGGGGACCACGCAGTGTTCCATGTCTGGCTCGACCAATACCCTTCTGTCGCCAGGGCTTCCTACCAGTCCCACTAACCTCACTAATAGTTTTTGTTGAATGTGTTTCCTGTTAATCATTCAATTATCACTCATATTCATGCTTAGCATGTTGGTTGCACAAGTGAGAAGAACTGTTTACTGCAATTTATGTGGAAAATAGGAACTGGTATTGAGCTGAAAAATTATATGGCATAGTTGAAGAATTTCAGATTAACATCAAGAGAATCCTAGAAGTGTGTGATTCCAGTGAAATGGCACGTGTTGTCGTTTTGCAGGCTGCCATCGTACAACACGGTGGATTATATCCTTTCTAATAGGTACATCAAAAACATCACCAGCCAAAACCGTGAAACCAAGGTCTTCATTATGAAAATTTGTAACGGGAACTACCAGGTCCTCATAAAGTCCTGTACCATAATAATATATTTAATTAAATAGAACATTGCACATTCAAACAATTAAATAGCATTAGTCTACTCCTGTCATTATTGAAATGCTTACAAGCTGAACTCAGTTTATCCAAAACAAGATGCCAAATGGAAGGCAATATAAAACCCACAGTGGAGATTCAGGTTCAAAAGTTGGCATATGTCAATGCCAAGATGATTTCTGGAGGCAAGTTTTAGCACGGAAACAACTAATAAAGTGGCTTGGAAACTTTCGGAATCGTATTTCAATTGGGTCTGAAATTAGACTTCGACTTAAATAATTGAGTTAGAGTCGCCACCAATCATTTTAAAAAAAAATTTAGGTAGATCGGATACCATCTTACCTGATCTGCGTTTTACCAGAAACGTATCGGGTTCGGGAGTCGGTTACGGTCAAAGAAGGATTAGCACCCTTGAACCGCCCTTTCGGTACCAATTAATTTATCAGTTGTCTTAATTGCGAAAATTTAAATTTAAAATTTCGATTCAAATTACTCACCTTTAATTTGTTAAAGTTATCTCTAAAAAAGTCAAGATTATTAAATAGTGTAATATGTAAATATAAAAAATAATAAAATAAATAAATAAATAAAGATAAATAAAATTAAAAATATTAAAAAAAAACCCTAGGTCCCAAGCCCTCATGTCTAGGGATGGCAAATCAACCCGAATCCGACGGGTTCCGACCCGACCCGACCCGATCGGGTCGGATTTTTTTAAAAAAAAATCGGGTTCGGGTCGAGTCGGGTTATTTTTTTTTTAAATGTACTGTTCGGGTCGGGTCGGGTCGGGTTTAGGGTGAAAAAAATCCGACCCGACCCGACCCGAAAAATATATATAATTTTATCCTATATATTTAGGGATAATTACAATAATGTCCCTCCATATATAATTTTTTTCAATTAAGTCACTGTTTTCATTGAATAAATTTTTTTTATTATTATTTCGGGTCGGGTCGGGTTTCTAAGTCATATATTCGGGTCGGGTCGGGTGAAACCTTAATTTCGTCGGGTCGGATCGGGTCACGGGTGGAAAACCCTTTCTTCTCGGGTCGAGTAGGGTGGCCCAAAAACCCGACCCGACCCATTGCCATCCCTACTCATGTCACCGCATTTCTAACAACAATGGAATTCACTTTTATATCTACTTGAATGTGGTCTCATGGCTATGTGATCTAATAGCAGTGCAAAATAAAACATCGAACCTTTGTAACCATGCAAAGGTGAGGGTCAAATCAATACGGCCAATGGCAAGCATGTGCAAAATAGATTTATCTTGTAAATTGCTTTACGATGATTTCGTACACGTAAGCAATTTCATGAAAGTAATCACCGATTATAAGGTTGCATATGAACAAACCTAGTGAATTGGCGGGTACATTGACTTTAAGCAAACATGGCACTCTAACGGCTCCCGAACATTGCTAGACAAGGTCACATTAGGTTTAATAGTAGCCTGAGTAAGATCATTAACAGATTCATAATCCATAATGTCTTCATTTTGCAGAGGATCGATAACCTCTGGCCTGCTTTGCATGTCGTCAAAAATTGGATTCCCATATGCCATGATATTATCAATGCGTAGTCTAGACTTTTAAAGCCCTCAGCTTTTCCCTTGTTCTCTTAAATTTCACCAACCTGACTGCATTCCACCCTCTGCTCATCATATTCTAGAAGAGACCA
This sequence comes from Hibiscus syriacus, assembly GCF_006381635.1. Taxonomy (NCBI): domain Eukaryota; kingdom Viridiplantae; phylum Streptophyta; class Magnoliopsida; order Malvales; family Malvaceae; genus Hibiscus; species Hibiscus syriacus. Next base: position 1,227,544 of record NW_024061764.1, on the reverse strand, counting down.
CAAACCACCCGCAAGGGGATTCACGAAAAGGCTAGCAACCGTTTTGGGTATCTCCGGATTTTGTCGCTGAACCGTTTTCCGAAACCTTTGCATCACCATTCGAGTGAGCGATACTAGGTTGATTGATCAAGTCACCATTTGTTGCTACATTGCTCTTTTCGACCGGTGCTGCTAGTTTTCCTTCCCACACCTGCTTTTGCAATAGATGTTTAGCCTTTTTCTCCTTAATTGCTTTCTGGCGAACCTCGTAAAATTCAAAATCGTCTAGGATGCAAGTTTTGCTGGAATGCTCCTAGAAGATTTTTAGTAACTTAAGCCCCTACTCGAGCTTGATCTCTTGTGTATCCCTGTTGTTCGTAACAGGCTTATTCTCGTTGTTCTCTAGGGTTATGTGCTTCGCTTTTGACCAATTCTTTGTCGTCCTCCGCGGGGTCGATTAAAACAACAGAGCCAGTCGATCGTCGACTTCTTCTTGGAGCGTTTTCACCACGAAGTCTCTCAAAGACTTGGTGCTAAACTCGTGGCTGGCCAGCACCCTTCGAGTGCCCCCAGTCTTCAGACCGATCATCTCTGAAGACCCCAGTTCGACAACTCCAAAGGGTGTGGAAACACACAGTAGGGACTGAATCCCTCGCATTCGAGTTTCTCTAACTCGCTCACATGAGTATGATTGGAGTTCATGCTCCCCCCAACAAAAAGCTTATATAATTAGTTATATAGGCAGAGGGGTAAACATGCGTACGTCGCACTGCAAGGGAAAGTTCCCCTTTTTTAGATGGTGGTTGTTTGTGGATGGTGTGGTTATGGAAAGTGGGCTAGTAGTGGAGTAGTGGGGTTGAACATGGTGTTTACAAAAATAAAAAAATAAATAATAATAATAATAATAATAATGATTAATAAATAAATAAATAATATTTTTTAAAATCCCGGACAAAAATGGGTGTCTACAACTGCCCCTTTTTGCAAATTCTTATGTTAACAAGGATATGACAAAGACGAAAAAAAACAACAAGTTTTTGTCCGGTCCTCTCAAATGTGATTGGGCTTCCTGGAATTGGGCATTTATCTTCTTCTCGGTTTAAAGATTTCGGCTTTAAAATTCTTTTAGAAAGTAGTTCCTCATTGTCATCAAGCTGAATGAAATCGAACTCGTTAGTTGTTGTTAACATATAGCTTTTCTCGACTTAAGCTATACTGTAAATTTGACATGCCCTTGAACTGAATGGAATCGAACTCAAAAGTCTTCAGTTGGCAGATAACCCTTCTCGACTTAAGCTATGCTGCAAGTGATGTGCCTTGGAGCTGAGCGTAGTCGAACTCGAAGGTCTTTTGGTGACAGATAACCATTCTAGCCTTGAGTTATACTGTAAATGATGTGCCCTCGAAGCTGAGTGTAATCGAACTTTAGGGTCTTTAGCAGATAGCCCTCCTCGACTTAAGCTATGCTGCAAATGATGTGCCTTGGAGCTGAGCGTAGTCGAACTCGAAGGTCTTTGGTGGGCACGATTCCCCTCGTCATGAAGTTGAAACCGTGGATGGCCCATTCGTTGTGAAGTTGAGCCTCGAATTGGATTTCCTTCGTCGTGAAGTTGAAATCCAAATATTTGTGTTGTTTCGAGGCCAATATCATTCACCGTGTAGTTAAAATTGACTCTGAAACTGGAAAGTTGTTTATTGACAGCCAACCGCCCCTTCGCTGTGAAGTTGAGCTTATGTTGTCTCGAGTCTAATATCATTCGCTGTGAAGTTGAAATTGACTCTGAACGAAACTGGAAAGTTGTTTGTTGACATTCAGTCGCCCCTTCGCTGTGAAGTTGAGCTTTTGTTGTCTCGAGTCTAATATCATTCGTTGTGAAGTTAAAATTGACTCTGAATAAAACTGAAAAGTTGTTTGTTGACAGTCAGTCGCTCCTTCGCTGTGAAGTTGAGCTTGTGTTGTCTCGAGTCTAATATCCTTCGTTGTGAAGTTGAAATTGACTCTGAATGAAACTGGAAAGTTGTTTATTGACAGTCAATCGCCCCTTCGCTGTGAAGTTGAGCTTGTGTTGTCTCGAGTCTAATATCCTTCGTTGTGAAGTTGAAATTGACTCTGAAAGAAACTGAAAAGTTGTTTGTTGACAATCAGTCGCCTCTTCGCTGTGAAGTTGAACTTGTGTTGTCTCGAGTCTAATATCCTTCGTTGTGAAGTTGAAATTGACTCTGAATGAAACTGAAAAGTTATTTGTTGACAGTTAGTCGCCCTTTCACTGTGAAGTTGAGCTTGTGTTGTCTCGAGTCTAATATCCTTCGTTGTGAAGTTGAAATTGACTCTGAATGAAACTGAAAATTTGTTTGTTGACAGTTAGTCGCCCCTTCGCTGTGAAGTTGAGCTTGTGTTGTCTCGAGTCTAATATCCTTCGCCGTGAAGTTAAAATTGACTCTGAAACTAGAAAGTTGTTTATTGACAGCCAGTCGCCCCTTCGTTGTGAAGTTGAGCTTATGTTGTCTCGAGTCTAATATCATTCACTGTGAAGTTGAGCTTATGTTGTCTCGAGTCTAATATCCTTCGCTGTGAAGTTGAAATTGACTCTGAATGAAACTGGAAAGTTGTTTGTTGACATTCAGTCGCCCCTTCGTTGTGAAGTTGAGCTTATGTTCTCTCAAGTCTAATATCCTTCGCTGTGAAGTTAAAATTGACTCTGAATGAATCTGGAAAGTTGTTTGTTGACAATCAGTCGCCCCTTCGCTGTGAAGTTGACCTTGTGTTATCTCGAGTCTAATATCATTCGTTGTGAAGTTGAAATTGACTCTGAATGAAACTGAAAAGTTGTTTATGGACAGTCAGTCACCCCTTCGCTGTGAAGTTGAGCTTGTGTTGTCTCGAGTCTAATATCCTTCGTTGTGAAGTTGAAATTGACTCTAAAAGAAACTGAAAAATTGTTTGTTGACAGTCAGTCGCCCCTTCGCTGTGTAGTTGAACTTGTGTTGTCTCGAGTCTAATATCCTTCGTTGTGAAGTTGAAATTGACTCTGAATGAAACTAAAAAGTTTTTTGTTGATAGTTAGTCGCCCCTTCGCTGTGAAGTTGAGCTTGTGTTGTCTCGAGTCTAATATCCTTCGCCGTGAAGTTAAAATTGACTCTGAAACTAGAAAGTTGTTTATTGACAGCCAGTCGCCCCTTCGTTGTGAAGTTGAGCTTATGTTGTCTCGAGTCTAATATCATTCGCTGTGAAGTTGAGCTTATGTTGTCTCGAGTCTAATATCCTTCGCTGTGAAGTTGAAATTGACTCTGAATGAAACTGGAAAGTTGTTTGTTGACATTCAGTCGCCCCTTCGTTGTGAAGTTGAGCTTATGTTCTCTCAAGTCTAATATCCTTCGCTGTGAAGTTAAAATTGACTCTGAATGAATCTGGAAAGTTGTTTGTTGACAATCAGTCGCCCCTTCGCTGTGAAGTTGACCTTGTGTTATCTCGAGTCTAATATCATTCGTTGTGAAGTTGAAATTGACTCTGAATGAAACTGAAAAGTTGTTTATGGACAGTCAGTCACCCCTTCGCTGTGAAGTTGAGCTTGTGTTGTCTCGAGTCTAATATCCTTCATTGTGAAGTTGAAATTGACTCTGAAAGAAACTGAAAAATTGTTTGTTGACAGTCAGTCGCCCCTTCGCTGTGTAGTTGAGCTTGTGTTGTCTCGAGTCTAATATCCTTCGTTGTGAAGTTGAAATTGACTCTGAATGAAACTGAAAATTTGTTTGTTGACAGTTAGTCGCCCCTTCGCTGTGAAGTTGAGCTTGTGTTGTCTCGAGTCTAATATCCTTCGCCGTGAAGTTAAAATTGACTCTGAAACTAGAAAGTTGTTTATTGACAGCCAGTCGCCCCTTCGTTGTGAAGTTGAGCTTATGTTGTCTCGAGTCTAATATCATTCGCTGTGAAGTTGAGCTTATGTTGTCTCGAGTCTAATATCCTTCGCTGTGAAGTTGAAATTGACTCTGAATGAAACTGGAAAGTTGTTTGTTGACATTCAGTCGCCCCTTCGTTGTGAAGTTGAGCTTATGTTCTCTCAAGTCTAATATCCTTCGCTGTGAAGTTAAAATTGACTCTGAATGAATCTGGAAAGTTATTTGTTGACAATCAGTCGCCCCTTCGTTGTGAAGTTGACCTTGTGTTATCTCGAGTCTAATATCATTCGTTGTGAAGTTGAAATTGACTCTGAATGAAACTGAAAAGTTGTTTATGGACAGTCAGTCACCCCTTCGCTGTGAAGTTGAGTTTGTGTTGTCTCGAGTCTAATATCCTTCGTTGTGAAGTTGAAATTGACTCTGAAAGAAACTGAAAAATTGTTTGTTGACAGTCAGTCGCCCCTTCGCTGTGTAGTTGAACTTGTGTTGTCTCGAGTCTAATATCCTTCGTTGTGAAGTTGAAATTGACTCTGAATGAAACTAAAAAGTTTTTTGTTGACAATTAGTCGCCCCTTCGCTGTGAAGTTGAGCTTTTGTTGTCTCGAGTCTAATATTCTTCGCTGTGAAGTTGAAATTGACTCTGAATGAACTGGAAAGTTGTTTATTGATAGTTAGTCGCTCATTCGTTGTGAAGTTGAGTTTGTGTTGTCTCGAGTCTAATATCCTTCGTTGTGAAGTTGAAATTGACTCTGAATGAAACTAAAAAGTTGTTTGTTGACAGTCAATAGCCCCTTCGCTGTGAAGTTGAGCTACCACCATCAATTTTCAAATGCGCTTTTGAATCGAGTATTTTTCATCTTGAAGTTGAAATTTGACTCTAAAAGCTGTAAAAAATTATGTGTGCTAAAAATGATAATGCTCTTAAGTATACCTAAGATGCATGCAACATGAATGAGTTATGTTCTATCTCTTGGATTGGAGTCTCGTGCTTTGCCTGCCAATCTGGTCCATGGAATCGATCGTGCCCTATTTGCTTCTCAAGCTTTGGCTTTACAGACATTTCATATTTAAGATTGTACTGTTTAAAAATATTTTTCTCCTTTTTCTTGTTTTAGGAGGGAAAAATATAAAAATTATGTAAAATATTGTTCACAATTGAATCAAATTATAAACGTGAGTTCAAAGAATATCAAAGGAATCAATAGCTCTTTTAATACTTTCAGAGTTACAGCTCTTTGAAAAATGTTCAAATGGATGAGTTGACTTTAGGTTGGCCTCATTTATAAGGTTTCGGTCACCCAAAATGTCATTTTTTATCACATCATGCTTTGGCATTTTAGTCGGATGCGGACAAAATGACGCAACTAGCATTATCGATTACTAGGCCTTCTATTTCAGTTCTCTGAAGTCTTCCATTTGTTCAAGTTTTGTAGGCTCCTCTAACTAAGATAGTGCATAAATATCGGTCTAAAAATGAAATTCTTGAGTGCTCGTGTGTATTTGACTATAACATGTGTTCCTTAACTCCCTTAGTCAATTTTTACCGAAAATTTCTTGCTAAGATAAATTTGATTTAACTTGTCTTTATTTGTCTAGCTGAATCCATAAAGTCAGGGCGTTTAACCAATTGCTTTAGAAGGACATCTTAACATTATAATCATTTTTATCAAGTTGAAGGGTTCATCGCATCACAAAGTCTTCGGCCGGACAATAACAGTGGAGCAAAATCTGAATTGTCAAGTGTTCGAGCAATGTCATGGTTTGAACGTAATCTATTCATAAGGCCAGGACTTTCAAGTTTCCTCTATAACCAATTACATTAGTGGAATAACTCATATTTGCAAATTTGATTTCTTAAGATTGTCAAGAAGAACCAGTTATAATCTATGTGTTGTTGAAAGTAAAAAATATTCATCTTTAGAGTTCAATTTTCAAGTAACTGACCTAAACTAAATTCACATACTCGACTATTACATCTGTAAAGATAGTGATCATCATTGAACGTCTTAAACAAAAAGTATAGTAATTGTCATATGTAAATGATGTCCCATGTTGTCCGCACCTTATGAAAGGAAAATGTTACATTGGTTAATTGCAAGAGCAAGGTACGGTGTTTGAGTGTATATTCTGAGTAAGGTCAAAGTCCTTGTTTTAAATCATGTTACTTTGTCAAAGATCTATAACTTTGAATCATTTACAGAGTTTCTTAATTCAGATGATATTCAAAGAATTAAAAGTTTGCAAATGTGATTCATTGCTTAACATCTTTAAAGTAATATAAATTTCTTTAAAAGTCTTTACAAAAACTTGAGAAAAAGAAAAAATTCAAACATAATGCCTCAAATGATTAAATGATCTTCCTCACTTGGATGCCCCCAAGTTGTTGAAGTCGATCCAGTTCTGGTTACGCATCTTCTGCACGACTCTCTTGAATGCGTAACAATTCTCAATTGTGTGCCCTGGGACACCACCGTGATATTCACAATGAACATTCTCGTCATATCACTTGGGGTATGGGGACTTCATGGTTTCCACCAGGTATGGTGACACTACATGGGTATCAAGAAGTTGCTGGTAAAGCTTTTTGTAGGTCCTGGGAATAGAATCAAAATGTTTATATTTTGATGAGATATGTGAATGTAATAAAAAGGAAAAATAATGCGAAATATGCAGAAATGCATGATGCATGCAATGTTTGAGGCATTGATAAAAAAATGTGTCTGTTATTAAAAATAATCCTTATTGGAGGCAAAAGTGTTTTATCTTTTAAAAGACAAAAATATCCTGACAGCTTCTGACATGTTACTAGTATTCTGCCTTCGTTTGTCACCGATTGAATAACCTATCGAATTGCTCTGGCTTCTCTGGATGAACCGTGCAAATGTTGAGTTGCTTTTTGTACTGGCCCAAGAAGTCTCGAATGACTGCATCTTTGACATTTATTTTTTGTTGAACCTGTTCCCAACGAATACATCATTAAAGCCCTCAATTGATAGGAACTATGTGAAGTTAATTTGTCTGTTTCTTGAATTCGTCAACAAGAGTCTCTAATTTCAGTTATCGTTTTGTCATTGTTGTCTTTGAAGGGACTCTCTTCATCTTGCCCCTGCAATCTCTGTCAGTTAGTTCTTCAAAGATAGACTTTCATTGTGCTTAATGTAAACCCGATTCATTCTGAGTCCTTTATAATGCAGCAGAGTGATAAACTCTTTAATTGTAGGCACCACGTCTTCTGGATTGAATGCGATACATAGTCGCCTTATAGACTGTCCTCTGTATTTTTATTTCTTGTATTACAACCCTTTGTCCATTAATGCAGATTATTCATGTTTAACAAACACATTTTTTGTGGATCAACACCTCTTTTAAATGATGCAAGTGATTAAAATGAAATAAAAGAAAATAAAAATGAAAAGAGTTAGTAAAGTGAAAATAATAAAAAATAATCATAAAAAATAAATGTCCTACCCCACATGATTTTACCCCATATGCTTTAATTCTTACCCGGACATGATTTCTATCTCGCATGCTAATTTCAAACAAATTCTAACCGCATATTTGTCTAGTTCGCATGTTTTGAACAGAAAGTAAGGCATGAAACAAAACATCTTGGGGTTTGGAATGACGTTTTGGGGTGAGCTCTAATTCCTTGTACTCTCCCGATTTAGGTTTTAAAAAAAGTACTCGAGTTCTCCTTGTTGGTCCCCCTTGGGCTTGCCAGACCCTTAGTCCTAAACTCATCACAAGTTTATGTAGACTAAGTTAAACTCGAAATGATACATTCCCTTATGCCCATACGGAGAATAAATTCACACGAAGACATAAGGTTTATGAATCCCGAAGGTTAATTGCTAGGCCCAAACGGATAATAAATTCCCACAAAGACGTCGCTTTCGCACCCACTTAAAAGGGTTCGAAGCTCGGATATAGAGCTAGAGATGACAATTTTTGAAAAATCTGAAATCATTAAAAAATGTTAGTACAACTATTTATTTGAAAAAATAATCAAAGATAAATAATAAGAATCAAATAAATAAATTAAAATTTAAGCTTGTAATGTTCGCTAAAAAACAACCGAAAATTAATTTCGGCCTGACTCACTTACGTGTCCCCAGCGTAGTCACCAAGCTGTCGGAACCGTCTTTCGATTGGGCCTAAAATTGGGCTTCGATTTAAATAATTAAGTTAGAGTCGCCACCGATCATTTTAAAAAAATATTTAGGTAGATCGAACACCATCTTACCTAATATGCTTTTTACCAAAAACGTATCGGGTTCGGGAGTCGATTACGGTCAAGAAATGATTAACACCCTTGAACCGCTCTTTCGGTACCAATTAATTTATCTGTCTTAATTACGAAAATTTAAATTTAAAATTTAGATTCAAATTACTCACATTTGATTTGTTAAAGTTATCTCTAAAAAAGTCAAGATTATTAAATAATGTAATATGTAAATATAAAAAAGAATAAAATAAATAAATAAATAAATAAATAAATAAAGATAAATAAAATTAAAAATATTAAAAAAAACCCTAGGTCCCAGGCCCTCATGTCACCGCATCTTTAACAACAATGGAATTCACTTTTATATCTACTTGAATGTGGTCCCATAGCTATGTGATCTAATAGCAATGCAAAATAAAACATCGAACCTTTGTAACCATGCAAAGGTGAGGGTTAAATCAATACGGCCAATGGCAAGCATGTGCAAAATAGATTTATCTTGTAAATTGCTTTACGATGATTTCGTACACGTAAGCAATTTCATGAAAGTAATCACCGATTATAAGGTTGCATATGAACAAACCTGGTGAATTGGCGGGTACATTGACTTTAAGCAAACAGGGCACTCTAACGGCTCCCGAACATTGCTAGACACGGTCACATTAGGTTTAATAGTAGCTTGAGTAAGATCATTAACAGATTCATAATCCATAATGTCTTCATTTTGCAGAGGATCGATAACCTCTGGCATGCTTTGCATGTCGTCAAAAATTGGATTCCCCATATGCCATGATATTATCAATACGTAGTCTAGAATTTTAAAGCCCTCAGCTTTTCCCTTGTTCTCTTAAATTTCACCAACCTGACTGCATTCCACCCTCTGCTCATCATATTCTAGAAGAGACCACAAACCACCCGCAAGGGGATTCACGAAAAGGCTAGCAACCGTTTTGGGTATCTCCGGATTTTGTCGCTGAACCGTTTTCCGAAACCTTTACATCACCATTCGAGTGAGCGATACTAGGTTGATTGATCAAGTCACCATTTGTTGCTACATTGCTCTTTTCGACCGGTGCTGCTAGCTTTCCTTCCCACACCTGCTTTTGCAATAGATGTTTAGCCTTTTTCTCTTGAATTGCTTTCTGGCGAACCTCGCAAAATTCAAAATCGTCTAGGATGCAAGTTTTGCTGGAATGCTCCTTGAAGATTTTGAGTAACTTAAGCCCCTGCTCGAGCTTGATCTCTTGTGTATCCCTGTTGTTCGTAACGGGCTTATTCTCGTTGTTCTCTAGGGTTATGTGCTTCGTTTTTGACCAATTCTTTGTCGTTCTCTGCGGGGTCGATTAAAACAACAGAGCCAGCCGATCGTCGACTTCTTCTTGGAGCGTTTTCACCACGAAGTCTCTCAAAGACTTGGTGCTAAACTCGTGGCTGGCCAGCACCCTTCGAGTGGCCCCAGTCTTCAGACCGATCATCTCTGAAGACCCCAGTTCGACAACTCCAAGGGGTGTGGAAACACACAGTAGGGTCTGAATCCCTCGCATTCGAGTTTCTCTAACTCGCTCATATGAGTATGATTGGAGTTCATGCTCCCCCAGCAAAAAGCTTATATTATTAATTATATAGGCAGAGGGGTAAACATGCGTACGCCGCACTGCAAGGGAAAGTTCCCCCTTTTTAGATGGTGGTTGTTTGTGGATGGTGTGGTCATTGATAGTGGGCTAGTAGTGGAGTAGTGGGGTTGAACATGGTGCCTACAAAAATAAAAAAATATTAATACTAATAATAATAATGATGATGATTAATAAATAAATAAATAATATTTTTTTTAAACCCGGACAAAAACGGGTGTCTACAAAAACATTAACAGACCTCCGTCTTTGATATCACCTTTTTTATCTTTTACAAAGCCAAAGAAAATCCCAGAGTATCCTTCAAATGCATATTGCCTTCAAACACTATTACGCTTCCATATTATGACTATTAAAAATTTTAAAGGCAAATAGATATACAAGAAATGTGGTTTACTATCCCCATACCAATAGTACGCTCTGGTGTTATTATGGTCTTTGAAGACAGTAAATCTGATGGAAAAGCACCACTGTTCGGATCAGGAGCCAAAATTGTAGTTGAAAACCTCCGAAAACTAAGGAAAGATGGGCCACCCTGCATCAAATAAAATGTAGCATAGATGAACAAAATACAGAGAAAAGTCATGATTGAGAAGAAAACAAGAGACGGGTGCATGAACATGCAAAATAGCTAGAGCAAAAGCACAGATTAGAAAGGGTGTTAAAGTTTGAAACAAACAATACAGAATCTTATGATGTCTATAATTAGTATTCTGGTATTGGCATCTCCACTAGATGCAGAAACAAAAATCCTGTTATAAGTATCCTCATTGAATACTTTTTAACTATAAACGAAGGATAATAACAACAGCAAACACATTAACCTAGATCCCCCACCCCAAGATCCTCCATCCTAGAATTGATTCACCCGCCCCAATGGATAGATTATATATACACAATTATTTAAAAGGAAAACAAAATGAGAACATACCTTGGAAACGCTAAAACATTCTGCATGAGGCAAGTTATCCCCAGTAATACGACCACTCAATCCTAATTAGACAGAAAATAAAAATTAAAGCACCAGGTTAGTATTACAGTCGCAACAGATAAGCAGCAAACAAACAATGTGACATATTAGTATATTACTCTTACCAGAAGTTTGAAATGAACGAGCTGTGACAGTGGAAGATCCCTGGAAGCCCAAGGCAGACAGCGAACCAAAAGAACGTACAACCAGTCTCGAGATGGACAGAGCCTTACTCAGAATAACCAGGTATTACTTGTTCAACGGCATCAAGACAAAGTCACCTGCTCAACAAGATAAAGTGGTCTGCTCATCTACACCCCAAACTTCATTTGCTTTATGAATTTAGCCTAAGATTAAAATCCACAACTTTAGCCATGAACATTAATAATATATTAATACACTCGTTTAAATCAAACGATTGCATCCGAAATTGTGAACGCAAAATATTTGATAAAATTTCACATACAAGAAACTCAGAATAATAACATAAATGCCCAAATTAATTTTCCCTGAAATCGTATTGAGTTAAAACAAACCTACATGGTAATTATTTCAATACAATTGCTAATCAAATCATTACTAGTTCAAGATTAACAATAATCAATTCTTAATTTAATACATGAACGTAGAAAGAGAAAACGAGATCTGAAAAGAGATGCTACTATGAGGATGACTGCGGCGGGAATTCAAACGCTGAAATGAGACCGGGGAACGTTTACCGTCGCGGTTGAAGGCGTCGGTTTTCGCTAATGGAGGCAAAGTGTGGGGTTTTAGTTAGTCGTATTGAAAATGAAAAACCTCACTTCGCCCGTTTTCAGTATTTTGACTGTTTGGACTAAAAGGGAATTCGGGCTAGGGCTTCAGTTGGATGCCATTGAGCTTAGCACCAATGTATGGACTTTAATTTAGACAAGAGGCCTTGAAGATTGATTGGGTTGGTAGATTTTAAATTATTTTGAATTTATTTATAGGCTTTATTGTAATGAAAGGCTAATTTTTGGCCAATTGAACTCCACCGTCCAATGCTCCACTTATGAGCTAAACTTATAATACACCACCATCATTGGATGTTAAGGGGAAAAACCTGTTGGTGATCTTCTCCAGCCCCGACCCAGTGAAAATGATGAGCTTAATGAAGTGCTTATGCTGGCAACTTCAGCACGTCTACATATTATTTACAACAAATTACTTCATTCATCATTCAACCATATGATTAATTTTATTTTAATTACTAAATTAAAATTTTATAAAATTATATAAATATGATCATTGTCCGTTAAATTATCAAGAAAATTATTTATGTGATCAATTTAAAATTTATAGAACTTTTAAATGTTACATTTTACTGCCCAAGTTTTATGCCAATAATAAGCTTCACGTTTCAAGTTGGAGGCTAGTTTTATTAAAATATTCAGAGCTAGAATTAAATTGAAATACATATATACAAATATTGATAAGTAAATATGTTACTATGTCCATTTTTAAAGAACATCAGCGACTTTTTATAATTTAACGAACGGTAGCCACATTAATATAATTTTGAAACATTTACGACTAAATTTGCAAGATTTTTAACTAGTGATCAGAATAGAACGAATCCCATAGTTGGATGACTAATAAGGGAATTTACCCTATTAGTTATCAGCGCAGCTATCCCGTAACTAACCTCTCAGAAAAGTTCTGTTATGCTGATTATTAGATTAAAACATAAGCGAGAGAGAGAGCGAGAGAGAGCGAGAGCGAGAGAGAGAGAGAGAGAGAGAGAGAGAACAAGGGGGGGTCAAACAATTCACCATCACAAACAACCATAAAAAAAACGTGCTTCCAGTGTACTGTAGTGATTCATGATCACTTTAAGCTAATGGAACTTTTTCCGCTTGATACAATAAGCAGCTGTAGAGATAATAAGATAGACAGTTTCCAAGCAAAAACCCGGCCTAGTGCTTCTGGATTACCACGGAATTCGCAAGGCCTACTTGCTCTATGGTTTGGGATGGATCAGTAAGAAGTTTAGGAGGGAAACCCATTATCTGAAGTTGATAGTTTGTTGTGCTCCCAGGTCTAGATGCATTGATGAAGGAACGGATGTCATCAACTGTGTGCTGGAGGTTGAAGCGAGTTATCATGCGAGTTCCATCAGCCAACCTAAGCTGAATAGAGGTTGATGGTAAACTTTCGTCCACGACTAAGCCAGAAGAAGGGTTTGGAGCTGAGTTGAGAGGACTGGAGCTGAGAGTTGGCTCAGGAGATGCCGAACTACTGCTGCTACCAAGAGTTCTTCCAACACCCTGAAACGCTACCTGGCGTTTCTTCTCTGGTTCCTGCAAGGAGAAAAATAGGAGTTATAGTCTCGAATGGACTTCAACCTTTTGGGTTAAGGAATGCCAACAAGAGCAAGAGACCCACGGGGAATTTCTCCTCCCTCTTTATCAGATTGACATGAACAGAAGACCTTCTATCAGCCGGCTCAAGCTCTTTAGGACACTCGGACTTTCTGATGCTCTGCATTGAGATGCAACTAAGTAGTGAATAAACAAGAAACAGCATTCTGAAACATAAAAATTAATTCACTTATAAAAGAATTGAAAACATATAGAATGGAACGCCTATTTGCAAGGTACACAAAATGGAAAAGAAAAGAATATGGAAGTCCACACTCAGTACCTATATTCACTCCAAAAGGTGAACAGAAATCATCCACCTTAACATCTGTCACTTTATTTATCTTCTTTAACTCTATTACTTAAAAAGGAGGTGTTCAATCGTACTTGTCATTTACCTCTAAAAACGGTGCATTTTCAGGATCATCCAACCTTCTAAGGGGGCCATCATCTACAGTGAAACCATTGGACCAGAAAACTATGTTGTGAATAACAGAATCGGGATGCTGAGGTGCAGAAGGCACACTTTCTCCTGAGAGTAATCTACCAGTTCCAGTAAAACTTGTTGGGCTTGATGGACGAGGATGCTCGAGAGGACCTTCCACGGCTCCCAGTTGCCTAGCTTGATTGAAAATCTCATCTACATCATTTTTCTTAGAAGGATCTTGAACAAGCATGCCACTGCAAAAAAACAGAGTTGTTGATCATCTTTTAGCATGTGATCATAATAAACTGAATTGCAGGGTTGGTAATGAACTCTCTGAGAAAACATGACATAAATAATGAAAACGGTTTCATCAATGATAAAAAGAATGAAAGTTGTCTGTTGATTAATAAAGCTGCTCCCGGACCACACACCAAACTTGCAGGTCAAAACCTAGCAGCTTGTAACTAAACAGAAACTACATCCAAAAATACCCAGCATTATAGAGTAAGACTTTCAAATGAGAAAATAATTATACATCACCTAATTTGAAGCAAACAACATAAACTTTTGAACGAAGACTGATCAATATTGTCCAAAAATCTCTTCATTTTTCCCTTTTTTAGCAATCAAGCATGCAAGTACTGCATCAAGAAGGTTGAAATTTGTTTGCAGCAAGTTTTCATCAGATGAGAAGGGGAAAAAGATGCCCTACAACAATTACTAATAGTATGCTTCTATGTGCCAATAGATAAGAAACAAGATAACATGTTTTTTTTTAACAAAACAAGAATTATACTGAATACAATAAAATATCTAAAACAAAACATATATGAATACCTGTCCCAGAAATTATTCAACTTGCACTACATGCAGGTAAGATCAAAACTAGCGCCGTCAAAGAGAGTACATTTCCTGGTTAGTAAGATCCTTTGAAAATCAATATGATTATATCTCCCATACGACGCTAAAGCAAATCCGTCAAAACTTAAATGATAAATTCAAAATGATCTGCTATTTTGAGAAATGGCAGTTTTACTTTACCATACCATCAAACTGAGAAATGGCAGTTTTACTTTCCAATCCCAAGCAAATCTTATAATCTACCAACAAAATATGCCCAAAGCACCAGGCGAAAACATGATCCACTCTAAAAAATCACCCCCCAGTAAGTTCTTAGTCATGTTCTCATCCGATATTAAGTTCTATTCATTTATTTTTTTTGTCACACTTCAAACGCCATATAAATCAACCAAGCTTGAAACATTAGCAACTCATCAACAAATCAAACCTCAACCTTTAAATTTCCTCAACAATCAAGCAAAGGATCGGATGATTCTCGATAACAATAAATAAGGCGTCAATTAAATTAAAGAAAAAATTGAAGGAAAAAGAGAGAGAGAGAGAGAGAACCTTTTCTCGCCACCGGTGTAGTACTCCTGAGGGTTATCGGAATCGCTATCGGAATCGCGTCCAGAGGGGCGGTTAAGATCCGACAACGTGCGAATACCACCGGCGCGGCTGCTCGACGGCTTCGCGGGTTTCTTGTCACGGGAGGCCATTGATTCGTCTGAAGGAGAATAAAGTTTGTAGCGAGATAGAGAAGAGGAAATTCTATTTCCGCGTAGCTCCCAGGGCTATAAAACTTGGCTAATGACTTGGCTAGTCTTAGGGAGTGAACATATTTTTGCTTTATGCTTTGACAGTTGGGTATTTTTCTTGTTGGCTACACCATGTGCCCTTAAGCCGAAAATTATATGATTGTCGGCGGCTGGATTCTATTTTCTGTCCTCGAATCAAAGCCCAAGTAAAGTGATTCGGTCCATATCCCCTAGTTTCTGAAAACTCCCAACAGTAAGCCAGTTTGGCCCAAACATTGAATATTGGTCAGGACCCTTGTCACCTGATAGTGGCGCTCAATTTCTTTCTGGGTGGAAAAGGATGTCCTTCAGTGCACTTGCTAATTGTCTTATAACTGGAAATTCTTCATGGAACTGATTCGGTCACATAGATTATTGATTGAAAGCCACATTTTGATTTTGATTTCAACTTCAACCATGTTTTTCAATGAGACAATGATAGGATGGTGCATTTGAATGCCTTATTTTCTTTTGAAACGACGTTGTGCTGGGGCCTAGGACTGTTGCCACTAGGATCAATGCACTAAAATCTTCTGAATTCTATGACTTCCATAACCCAAAAAATAGCAACAAGTAGTAAATATAATCAACGAAACTGCAAAGCTATTGGTTGATGCCTGTCTGTAACACAATTATGATCCCTTCTTTGCTTGCCTCGTAAGTCGTATCATATAATATACGGTAGGAATACCAAAACTCAAATCCCTTCATTCATCGATTCATTTGCATTTTTTTAAATGAGATCATTAGTGTAAATGCATTCCCTGCCCTTTCTTCATATCGCCATTTTTTTTATTAAAGTCGTAGATGTGTATATATATATATATATATATATATTCGATTAAAAATGAATAAATTATATATATACTAGAAAACAATATACATAAATGAATTATAAATTTATAATTTAATTATATTATTAAAAATAATTAATAAAAGAACAAGGTAAAGCGGCTTGAATGAACATTTATACAAACATAGAAGAAAGATAGCATCATAAAAATCAAAATTATTTAACCCATTTAAATTTATTAGTTAACAATCTCTTTAATTTATTATAATTAAGAATTAAAAATACTAAATACTAACCAACAACCAAATGGTCTAGTAAGATGAAATATTAGATTCCTTACGCAAATGTTAATGGTTCAAACTCTAACATTTGCGAATAGAGCAAACTAAGTTAGGAGGATTGCACTTGCATATCTGGATTAGTCAGTCAGTAGATCAAATATCAATGCTTAATTTTAAAAAATACTAAATACTAAAAAAGTTAAGTGTTGAATAAATTAAATATTAGATGCCAAAACAATTAATATTGAATTTAAATTAAAAATCCATTAGTATTTTACTTAAAATTAAATATTAGATATAATTAAATTATTTTACAAATATAAATTTAAAAAATAATATAATTACAAATAACAATATAAAAAATATTCTCAATCAAGTAATAAACAAATCATTGTTTTCTTAATATTTTCATTAATAACTTTAATTTTAGATTTTCAAATAAATTTGATTAAGGCAGCCCATATTCAAAATAGCGCTCGTAATTTACAAAAAGGTAAAAGATGTAATCTCTAATTGAATTACTTGATAATAGCAGTAGCGTTTAGCGAATGTCAAGACTGAGAAAACTAATCTAAGTTTACAGAATATTGAAAGGAGAAAACAAATCTAAGTTTACAGAGGGTTAATAAACCTTTTTAGTGAAGAGATTACGCAAATTAAAAAAGTTATTACCACTTCCAACGTTAGGTCCGCTGCTTCTACCATTTCCATCGCTGCCGCCACTTCGGTGGGTACTAATACCGGCAACTGCGGCAGTATTATCGTCGATTCTACAATTCAAATGATGCTTATACCTGATACACATTGGCACGTTCACATTCAAAACTTTCGCTTTGTTATTATTGATGCTACCGTTACCGGTTTTATCGCGACGAGTTTCAGTTACTTCCTTTTTACCGCTGCCCTTGTCAGCGGTCCGGATCAAAGCATCGAAGCTCTTAACAGCGGAACCACTACGACGAACCTGCCAAACCGGGCTGCTTCGCCCCAAGTGGACCCCTGCCCTACTGGGACTGCTCGGCCATTTTCTCGACTTGGATTCACCGGCTGAGTTGCTACGGGAACATGGAGCGCTACTCACTTTCCGGGCACCCGCCGAGGAGGCAGTCATTCTGGGTCGGGTCCCGCTCGTACCTGCGGATCTACTCCTCGAAAAAGGCCATAGATTTATATTCAACTCAGCTGGACTCCCTCCTCTTTGACTCTGACTCTTCTTTTCTTTCTTCTTCTCTTTCTCCTTATCCTTGTCTTGTTGATTTTTGGATCCGATCTTGCCCTTTTCTTTCTTGAAAATATCCTTCCACCGTTTCGAAGGTGATAAGGCAGGAGTCGGGTCGGATGTTACAAAAGGGCTAGGTTCAGGCTCTGGGTCGGGTACCGATGGTTCTGATGCGGGTGGCTTCTTCTCGGTTTTTGGGCTCTCTTCAGGTTGTTTGTTGTTCAGGAGATGGAGAGGACGGAGAAAGCCATTAATGAAGAGTTTATCAGCGGATATGAGATCAGGTTGAGGAAAAGCCGGATTTCGAACCATCCAGAACTCGAATTCGGGAGAACTTGCATGACTGCTTGCACTGCTTCTTCTTCCACTGCTGCACGGCGATAGATTCCTGGATTCTTCGTTTACAGTTGTTTGGCTCTCCATTTTTCTATGGTATATGAAAAAGAAAGCTTTAGAGGGGGAAAAGCTGATAATTTATTATAGTTTTCTTTACAAGGAAGGGTGCGTGCTTTGTTTTCTTAGTGAATGAACATAGAAAAAAAAAACCGTAAACAAATTATAAAGAGAAATAAGAATTTAGTTTTTGTTTCAATTTCTGTGGCTTTTCTGTGAAAAACGATAAAGTTAGGGGCTCTTATGAACGATGAAATATGAGTCCATTTATGGGATGCATAAAAAGAGAGTAAAGAGCATGGGTAATTGTTCTAATTACGAAAGAAAACGCAGATTAGATTATCCAGCTTTAATATGCAAAGTAACATGGATGCCATTCACTGTCTTTCTTTACTTTCGCTCTCCGAATAATTATGAATTAATTGTCTATTATTATTGTCATTAAATTGATAACAATAAAATCTCGGGAAATAAATGTTTTGCAGATATTGTAGATTAATCACGATTTTCTGTAACAGTAGAAAATTAACAAGTATATTCTTATTCAGCTATCTGTAGATTTGTCTTGGTTTTATTATTTAAAAAAGAATTGCTAAAAGGTAAATCATCATCCATTGCGACAACCAAATATTGAAATGCATCGGAATATTTGTGTTCATTTTAGAATATCCTGGCCGTCTGATTCTTGAACCCAGGAAGTGGAGTTGCTAGATTCTTGATGATTATACATGTCCTTACTGAAAAAAAAATTGATGTTGAGTAGAGTATATGAGAGAAACATAATGCAAATGGGTTGACCTTAGTCTTATAAGGTCATTCCTCTTAAAACTGAGGTTCATGATGCCATGTGGTGTGGGGGACACCCACATTCCTCGCTTCTTCATTGTATGGTGAAAAAGTGAGACAATTGAGATCCAACACTTTATGATTTTCTTCTTTATCATGTAGACTAAGTTTTTTTTTTTTGTCTTTTTAGTTCTCAAACATTTGTTCTGACTAATTTAGACTTATTCGGATCATATATTTAACTTTGATAGACGAGTATCCATTTTATGTATACACAAGGACTCAAACTTGATACATGCTTAATAATTTACTAATATGTTTTTGCACTTATAATGAGATACGGGTTATATATATAATTTTAGATTAAAAGTAGGGCGAGTAAAATTCGAGTCAATTTGAAAAGTTAAATTTTTATCTCGATTTGATGTTAAATTTTTTTACTCAATTCATAACTTTACAACTTTCAAATAAAATTTGAGTTATAAAACAAAATTTTAATAATTAATAAATTGATTTTTAAGTTTGAGTCGAGACTCTCAGCTTATATGATATATGTATATCACATATGAAGAAATATATACATGTATATCATGTATGATTGTGAAAAAATGTTTAAATTGTAATCAATTAGTACTACAATATTATAAATATTTACAAATAAATTTAAGCAGAAACACTAATAATTTGACTCGACTCGAATTTCATAAATTCGACTTGAATCGGATTTTTATTTTTAAAAAATTGAGTTATATTATATGACTCATCAATTCGAATAACTCAATTTTTTTACTCAGTTTGAATATACAATGCACATCCTTAATTAGAAATCAAACTAATATATGTGTTAGGTGACTCTGTCCTTCACCATTAATCTATTGGCCGTTTTTTTCTCTCTTCTTATCATTAATGAGAGAAATTAATTTCTTTTACAGTGTCAATATACAAATACTGAATCATATCTGAAATTTTCGTGGAAAATGATTCAACATGTCAATATTTGCTTTGACATTTAGAACAGCCAAGCTTTTGTATAATTCTCTTAATAAAATATAAAAAAACACTTTTAAATACAAATGTGTTTGGAGTGAAGGAAGAGTAAAAGAGAATCTTTTTCATTTTTGCTTTTTATAAGAATGACGGAACTTAAAACTAAAGTTTCCAGCCTTTTTGTAAGTAGAGTGTATGATAAATAAAAAAGCAATCTTTAACAATTAAATTAAGGGAGGGTAGTGGGGAAATAGGAAAACATTTGATTGGATAAAAAGAATGTTGAAGGGAGAAAAGGAAAACAATAAACAGCGTGATGGACACAAGTCAAGTAGGCATTGAAGTGAGAGAAAGAAATATCGAACAGTTGGAAGTAAACAAACTCATAATTGAGGGCCTAACCAAAATGACAGCATAAACTGGACCCCAAGCTTGATGGGTAAGTGGTTGGGTTAAAGGATAATGGTGGTAATGGTGAAACTGATGTGGGGACTAGGGATCTAAGAGGTGATAAAGAATAAGAGAATGATCGAGTCCCTTATCTCCTCCCCGTAGACCCTCTTTGTTAATGGCTTTTGTTTGTGACCAAAACGACGAGCCATGTGAAACACAAACCAAAATTACCTAAACCCCCCCAATTATTTCATTTGTTGAAATTAGGTCCCTTATCTCCTTTCCCTAACCTCATTAAGGATGGCAATTCTCAGAATCAAAAGGGTTTTGAGTTCACTGAATAAAGGTGTTTATTTTTCAGAGTAGCTCATCAGATTCACCAGAGTTTTTTTTCCAGTGACGATTCCGATTTGCATTGGTGTGCACCCTACCCAATAAGTGCAAGGGCAAGTTGGCAATGCCCACTGCTGTGCTGTAAAACAGACCGGTTTGCTAATTTACATAAATATGATCCATTGTTAGCATCAAATGGACCACTGCTTTATGTAAAAAAGCTTTTTAAATGGGTACGGCTCTTAACTGTCTAATTTTGACGTATCAGAATGGGACATGTGATGTTCTTTATATGGGTGCTCATGACTTGCATTTAGATGATTGTTCCAAGGTGGTAGTAACGCTCTTTAAATGTTTGAAAAATTAGGGCTAACAGGGACAACCATAAAAAGACAATATTACAGAAGCCAAGGCAGCAGATCTACTTGAACCTATGATTTCATTACATGGCTTAATAAGAGTCTATAGATTTTGAAATGACTAGAGTTATACAATACAGTCAGGGTACAGTCTGCCAGGTAGGCGCCCCAGACATGGCTGGTAAAGGAACCCAGAACGTGGCCAAATATAATGAAAAGTCCCGTCTTCTGCTGTAAACTAAACCGATTGGAGAAACCAAATATACAAAAGGTAAACTATATTGCCACATCCCGTGCGTTTGAATTTCGAAATGCAGAATTTAGTAAAATGCACAGCGACTTCGATCCAGATATGCAGAAACTCTCGAATGGTGCTAGCAAATTTAACCAAACTTGTTTGACTTTTTGCAATATGTGGAATATATTGAGGGATAATACAGACAAGGGAGAAGGGAGATGGTCCATCCGCAAACACTGTTGATTCCCCTTTTTTTATATATAAAGAAATATAACGGTTCCCAAAGAGTTAAAAGAAATTGACATTTTCTCGATGATTCTCTCTTTTAACTGTCGCCCTTCTTCATTTAACCCTGGTCGTGCATCACTAAAGGATGAAACAATCCCAGGAGTCATTTTCCAGTTCTTTTTTATCAGTAGGCTTTGTCTATCTTCGTTGATTCCTCTGGGGAGAAAATTCCAAATTCCGAATACCGGGCAATATTGACAATGCCCAAACCGCCATTAATAGGGACCATTCATCGTTTCAAAAGCAGCCATGAAAGAAACAGTACGTTCTTGTAAGCCCAAAAATAACTTTTTATGTAGAAGATGACATAGGAATATTAAAGACTGACATAAACTGTTTTATTCTTTATTTTATTTTTACTTTGGCAGACAGGAAAAATTGGTCTAGTTGTGATTTTTATCCTTGTCTATTTTGAAAATCATCCATTAGCCCTTTTACTTTAATTTATTTGTTATCGACACG
The DNA here is from genome assembly GCF_006381635.1 of Hibiscus syriacus. NCBI lineage: Eukaryota > Viridiplantae > Streptophyta > Magnoliopsida > Malvales > Malvaceae > Hibiscus > Hibiscus syriacus. The sequence goes on along the minus strand of NW_024061764.1, from coordinate 1,205,865 downwards.
GAGATGGGAGGAAAGGGCCAAGAAGGGGCTAATATTTATGAGCAAGCACAAGTTTAGGCTCGTAGCACTAGACCTCGGGCTTCACTATTTTATCGCAAGCAGTGAAGTAAAATTGCACATATTCCTACAACTCATGTCTTACTACCACAAACCTTGAACAACAACAACAATGACAGACAGGCGACGAGTACATTTAAAAGTTTCTATTCCTTCCTTCCAAGCTGTTCCCTTGTTTTATCATTGTCTTTTATCAAGGCTTGTTATGATTTTAATACTCACCAACTATAACTATTATTTTAATGCTTTTTCCCCCACCAGATTTAGGTCAATTCATTAAAAGGTCATTGCTTCCACAAGATTAAATTCAATTAATGTAATAAAAAAGTAAAATACTTATCTACACTTGAACTTTTGTCCCTGCAGAGTCTAGAGAGGGCTTAACATCCGGGAATCTCATTCCCGGTAATGTTTTATTATCAATAGTAGATTTTATATGGTATATTACCGGGAATGTCATTACCTCCCTTCCCTTAGGTATTGTAACATTACCGGTGTTTTGGACTAAAACGCCCTTAAATTTTTATTTTTTTTCTTCAAAAATATCATTCTTCTATCATTGAATAATAAAAATTCTACGAATATTAAATAACAAATTTATCCTTAAATTATTTTAGATTTACAAAAAAAATCTATAATTAAAATTTTATACGAAGTTCAGGGATTAAATTTTTTTTACCCTTTCATTAAACTTTTTTTATATTTTTAATTTTGTAAAAAAATTATATAAATATTATGAATTTAATTTTTTAAAGAAAATATATAAATATTTTACAATTTGTAATATTATACAAATATATAATAAGGACAATTTGGTCAAATATACATTCCAATAATCTTTTATTCCTTTAACCAAACACGGTAATCTTACATTCCTGTTAAACCAACCAAACACAAAATACAACATTCCCAGTAATCCTATTCCTTGGTAATCTTTTATTCCCACTGGTAATCTTACATTCTTATTCCTTGGTAATCTTTTATTCCCACTGGTAATCTTACATTCCGTGAACCAAACGCACCCTAAGTTCATTTTTTTTTAGTAAAGGTTGAGAATGATCGGTGCTTCGTGGATGGAAGAATATTTTTGAGTGGAAGATGTTGGAAAAAGAGGATTCCACGAGAAATTGGAATATGTATTACTATTGAAAAGGGACGCTAATAGCGTTTGATGAGACGATTGGCTGATCGGGTGATGTTCCATCAATCTGACGGGTTATTGCGCAACAATAAAAAGGCGGCTGGTTGTTTCATCACACGAGAGTTAAGAGAAACCAGGAACAGTTTATTTTAGGGTAAATTACGTATTTAGTACTTACCCTATTAATTTAGTTTATTTTAGTATCTAAACTTTTATTTTTAAAAAATAATACTTAAAGTTTACTTTTTGTTTCATTTTAATACCTAGTCATTAAAAATTTAACGTGTTTAATATTTAAACCATAAGTTTTGATCCGTTTTAATACTTAAATTTTCAATTTTTTTAAAAACTTAAGTATGATTTAGGTACTAAATATGTTTTCGTACCTAAACTTTCTTTTTTTTCAAAACTTAACGGCGGGATACTAAAATAAAAAAAAATAAACTTTAAATATGATTTTGAAAAATTAAAAATTTAAATATTAAAACGGATTAAAATTGATAGTTTAAGTATTAAATACGTAGTTTACCCTTTATGTTATAAAAGAAAATTCCTAGTTTTAAGGTCTCTTTATATCAAATAACAAAACTGGCCCACGTGATAACTGGGCTAGAAAAGGCCAGGAGATAGCTCGCTGTGCTACCAACCTTACAGCTCACTTGGTGTGATCCTCGGTAGCTCCATCATTTTCATACTATTTTCCCCACCGCGCTACAGACCCGGATTCCATGGCTGCTCGGAGCTTTGTACTTCGGCTTCACGGGTTCGGTGACTCTAGCCCAGCTAATGAACCCATCAAGACACTCTTAAGGTCTCCCGAGTTCCGAAACATCTAGTGGTCTTTTCTTTCTGCTCCTGAAAACGCCGTCACCTGCAACCGTAAGCTTCATTATTTGCATTCTTTCATCAGTGGGGTCTGCTTGTTCACTTTTTGTTTTGTGTGTGTTCTGAACGAAATGATGTGGATCGGTCTAATTCTTTCTAGTTTAATTAGAGTTTCAGTGTAATTTATGAGAGTAAATAAATTGGGAAATATTTTTAAGGAAATCGTACAAGTGATTAACGATGATTATATTTAACTGGCTGGATTCTCTTAAAAGATATTCATCTCAGACGACTTAACTGGTGTCACGAGCTAACTTTAGGCTTATTATTAAGATAATGGCGTTGTTCATTCTGATATAATTTTTCATTGGCAGATGGAAAGAGGATGCCTACTTGGTTTGACATCCATGAGATTCCCGTGACAGCGGTAAGCATGGTTTTCAGAACCGGATCGGTTAACGAACCGGTTATGTTACCGGTTTACTGGTTCAACCGGTCGAACCGGTTCGATCGGTCGAAAGAACCGAACTATGTCATAATTATTTAAAAAATTAAATAAAATTACTAAAAATATTTAATAAAAAATAATTTTTTATATCACAAGTCATATTCAAAGCAAGTCATAACATATATAAGTTAAAAACCATAAAATCAAGTGAAACAAAATGATTCAAATTAACTACAACATAATATTTAAGGTAAAACATATTAAATAATAAATATAATTATATAACTATAATTAAAAAATAAATTTGGGGTTAAAAAAATCATAACAAAATGATATTGTTTGGTTTAATTTTTTTTTTTTTAAAACAATATCACATGGCTAAGAAACTTAGAAGAGCATCCCAAAAGTCTAAAGAGTAAAAATAGGAGAACAAAACAATCTCATATTGCTAAGAAACATAGAAACGCATCACAACTAACTTCTATAAGTAATAGAGGTAATTTGGCATTCAAAATCATGGAGTCTTTTGGTGAGCATTGAGTGAACTATTCTTTCACTTCAATCAAGCTCGAATTTTAGGCTTTAATCGAGCTTCTAATTTTTTTTTGAGTTCAAGCCTTTTTGAGTTCAAGTTTCAATATTATATTTCGAGTTTGAGTTGAACTTGATAATTTTTAGCTTGTGAGTTTGAGTTGAGTTGAGCTTACTTTTAAAGTTTTCAAGTTCGAGTCAAGCTCAGCAATACTCGAGTTCGACTTGGCTCGTTTAACAAATGACGTTGTTTTGTTTAATTTTTTTTTTAAAAAAAAAACAAAAATCCCGGGTTTTCCCGGTTTTTTCCGATTTTTTCCGGTTTTCAGCCAGTCCGGTTCGAACGGTTCAGCGGTTTTGGCCGGTTCACTAATAGCGGTTCAACCGGTTTAGATTGAGCCGGACTAAACAACGGTTCCTGGTTGAACCGGTTGAACCGGCCGGTCCGGTTTTCAAAACAGAGGCTGTAAGTGATGCTTGTTCTCCTTCCATTTCATTTATGCCAATTTGATCTACTGCTGGGATATTTCTCTTTCAGATGTCTTTTAGGTACCGTTATATTCTTCAAAACATATTTATGTAGGCTTCATTGCTGATTCTTATATATAGTGGATTTTTATGCCTTTTTGTTTCTTATTTACACTTAGGTGAAACCAAGTTTCGGTGGTATGAAATACTACCTATTGTTGTTGCGTATTTGCAAATTTTAGATTATCTAATGTAGGCCTATGAGTTGCATATTTATCGTCCTACCATCAGTCGTCTGTTTTAACTTTAATGCATATGCATAGATGTTTAGAAGGACTAAATCATCATGATTTGTTGGCTTTCTGTTACAGCCAGATTCTGCATATGCCGCGGATCATAAAATGTAACTACATTACCCTTGGAATTTTTTATGGTTATCAATTGACTGAACTCTTTTTAATCTGCAAAAATTGCATAGATGGTACCTTGTATAGGATTTCTTTTAACTTCAATGTTCAAACTTTTACGTTGTGATTTTTCCAACACAACATGCATATTGGCCTCAAGTACAATTCCCTAGGTTTTTGGGGTTAACCTGATTTCTGACAGTAAGTTCTAAGCTTTCAATGTTCATAAACTTCATTATAGTTTGGTAATTGGTACTTGTTATGCCATGTATGAAGTGAATGATATTTGCATTAGGCTATTTGTCAATATAATGCAAATGTTTTTTTTTTTTACTTTGTCGTTGCTCTTGAAAAGGTCACTCTTTCTTATAACCAATTCTACCTTTTCCATCATGATGGTGTGAATGCTTAGCTCATGTTACTCTTGATTCTGTTGGATAGTTGGTTTTGCTTATATGTATAGGATTCTTCAAAAGCTGAAAGTAACGTCCTTAAAGCAGTTCAGAATGTGCATGGGATGATAGACCAGGAAATAGCTGCTGGGACGGATCCTAATAACATTTTTGTGTGTGGATTAAGTCGAGGAGGTAGGAAGTCTCTCTTCAAGGATCATAGCATAATTCACTGCATTACTTGTGGTATGTTTCAAATTTTAACTTCTTCCAGGTGCCTTGACCTTGGCTAGTGTTCTGTTGTACCCAAAAAGCTTGGTGGAGGTGCAGTCTTCAGTGGATGGGTTCCTTTCAACTCTTCAATGATAGAAAAGTTCACAGAAGATGCAAAGAAGGTTATTTTCATCAAATTGCAAGTTTATCCGGTTTGCTAATACTTTGTCCCCATTCCTTTTTCCTGTCTTATTTGGAGCCTGTCAAACCTAGAAATATCAGTAGATCTTATAATTAGATCTGAAATATATTTCCAGCAATGTGAAAGTATTAGTTCTATAAGCTACCATTAGCATCCTAATTAACAAAGATGCTATTGCTAACTGTGTTTGTTATGCTTTGATGGATAATAATGTCATCTGTTGTTATTTTGAAATAACAATTGGTGCGGCACCTGGAACTTTTGCAGACACCCATTTTAAAGTATATGTGCCAAACATATTTTCTGGTGCTCTTTACATGGCATCTGCTGATATTTTCTGCTTATCCTGGTCTTGGTCATTCAATAAGCAACAAGGAGCTGCAGTTCCTTGAATCCTGGATTAAGACTCGTCTACAAATTTCTTCTTAAAGGTTTAAATATCTCGAGAATGGTATCTAATTATTGTCACTGGTTTGTAGAAAAATCGTTTTTTAAAACATGAGGACATTTTTCATCAACTTCTATATCGTTGCTTTACTTAGAACATAAGCTTCTAAACTTGAGAAAGGTGTATGATGTAACCTCTTCCCTTTCATAGCAAATCGTTACCTACCTACTGTCGTATAAATTTAATATATGCAGGAAGGAGGACGAGCGAAGTTCCTAAAATGTCCTGAAATGCCTGTGCTGATTATAAGTTTATAACACTGTCGCCAGCTGGGAATGCACTATTTCATTATGCATGTGAAAGAGCCTGCTTGGTTAAAGATAAATGATTCAGATTTCAGATTTACTGTGATGATTGATTGGGCTGTTCACCATTTAAGACCCGCGGCGCACACTTCCTCAGGCTAATGTTCCCCATTCCCTAAACTACGTCATCAAACCCTGTGTTATGTTTTATATTATTCTCCCTCCGTATAATAATACTAATATAAAACCTTATTAACCCTTCAAAAGTATATCAAAATTCCCTTCTTTCTCTCTCTCTGGTTCATAATCAAACTTCACCATGAAGAAGCTCTACCCGAGGGGCACGGTTCATCCATCACCTCCGATCACCACCGATCATCTGTCCTTCCTTCCGGCCACCATCTTAACCCTTGCGGCTTCTCTTTCCCCAGAAGACAGGGAGGTCTTGGCCTATCTCATCTCGTGTTTCAACAACGATGTTGGCAACCGTTCAACCCACGGAAAAAGCTCCCAGAAATATCCGGCTAAAAGGAGCATCAGCTTAAGCAGCGGCAGCGATCATGATCATCCACCTCTTTTTACCTGTGATTGTTTCAGGTGCTACATGAGTTATTGGGTCAGGTGGGACTCGTCGCCGAACCGGCAGCTGATACACGAGATTATTGATGCTTTTGAAGATGGGTTAGCTCAAAGCAAGAAGAAAAATAGCAAGAAAGACAGGAAGAAGAAAAACGCCGGTACTGATGGGTCAGGTGGTTTAAACGACCCGATTTGAGCTTTAGAAAGGATGAGTCAAGTGAGTTGAAATCGGTGGAAGGGAGTAGCAGTAGCAGCAGTTGTGCTGGTGAAGTTTGTGGGGATGATGATGGTGAAGAAGAGGGAACAGAGAAGGGTACGACGGTAAGGAGGTTCGTGAACTTCATTGGAGAGAGGATTTGGAATGTTTGGGGGCAGTGAATTTAGAGGAGAATCCAAGAAAGAGGTGGTTTAGTTCCAGCCTATATTTCTTTCTATAAGGGAAAGAAAAATGAAATTTCTTTAATTAGTTTTGCTTCCTTTTCTGTATATTACGGGCTTTTACAATGTAAAAATGGGTAGTTTAATCTTGAATCAATCATGTTTTTGTTGTTGTTGAAGCAACCTTTTGATAAGAAAGATTTTCTTGTAGCTTAAGCTATAAGTTCAATACATTCACCATGATTGATTTTAGCTTTGTTGTTAAATTATGATCGATGGAAAGCAGGAGTTAGAGATTGACTCCTGAATTTAGTGTTGTTTGTATGTAATGAAGATGCCCTGCAACTGTCAACTCAACAACTCAACAGGCTTACAGTACTTATTTATTAGGAAGGAATATTCATACATTATAAGATTAGCTAGTAATATTGTTCTTATCTACTTTAATCAATCAATTATTTTAGCTACTATTTGTTGAAGACGTTCCTCTTCTTCTTCCCTTAAGCTGCATGTGTGAAATAAACGAGGTCGGCAAAAGTAAGGCTTCGATTAAAGCGAAGGTTCCCCCAAATGATATAAAATATATTCATGTCATGTAAAAGAATGTGCCCCCACGCCATCCCCCCCCCCTCTTTTTTGTGTGTTGTAATAATCAATAACCAATGTTCATCTTATCATATCCGCCTCTTCTTCATCGCTCTAAAGTTTACATTTTTTAAGGCTTAATACATAAATAAGTATAACTTTTAAGGTTTAATACCTAAATAAGTATTCAAATTATATTTTTTTCGAATAGGATCTACAATATTTTTGGACCATTCAGATTTTTAACGTTACAAACATTACCACTTTAGGTGTTCAAGTCGTCAACGACATTAATTTCCTCTGTTAAGTGATACATGTCACAATTTGATAATTTTAAAAAAATTATATAAAAATAAAAATAAAATTATATATTTAAAAAATATATAAATTTTAAATAACTCCAAAATTTTGAAGACCTTCATTTCAATCATTAAACTCACGTCGCCATTTGCCGTCTACTAAGCTCCACTCAACCTCACCTCCCCTAGGAACCAAAATCCTTATGAAATCATGACCGATCGACGGTTGATTGACGACAAATTGATGTTTTATACTACGCGAACCCTATGATGAAAATTGCGATCCCACATGATTCCGACAGTCAATCAACAACAACTATGACGGAAAATAACTAGGATGATGGTAGAGACTACGTCGGCAGCTGTGGTCGTGGCAAAAAAAAACAACATGGACGGATTAGAGTTAAGATTTGTGGATTTTGAGAATTTTGAGGCTTTTTTGTAATTTAAAGAAATTATGACATTTTTATAAAATATAATATTTTTCTTTTTCTTTTTAAAAAATAAATTTTAAAATTATAATATTATAACATGTGTCCCTTAATAAATTTCTAAAATATACTATAGACACCTACGCATTTATTTAGGTATTAAGGTTATTTTTAACATTCCAAATTTGAGGACGGTTAAAGAATCGAAACAACGGTGGATTTGGTGACATCCATCACATTGCTTCTATATTTTATTGATCAAATGGGTGACATCGTTACTTCATATTTCATTACAGGGTAAAGTGTATAAATAGTCCTTGAACTTTTAGGACGTTTGCATTTTGGTCACTCAACTTTTGAAACTTACAATACAATCATCTAACTCTTAGGGTGCTTGCATTTTGATCACCCAACTTTTAATCGTTTGCATTAAGGTCCCTGCTGTAACCATTTGCTTATGTGGCACTTAACTGTTGTTAACACCCATCCCCCTTCTTCTTATTCGTTTTCTTCTTCTTCTCCCATTCACCCCACCTCTGGTCAGCGGTGGGTCACACCGCCATCACCATCGTCGACGTTGCCTCCCTACCCTCGATTCATACTCACCGTCCACCGTTTGTCCCAAATTACGAGAAAATCGTTCGAACACCCATCTCTGATCTCCGTCGTCGATGATTGTCACCGTCGGTAACAATAGGAGTGCTACCCTATCCCGACCAAAACCTCGCTAGCCACTCGTCGAGACTCACCCCCATTCGTCGTGGAGAGGGCCCTGAATTTCATCGAAAAACCCTAAATCCCCTTTTCTATTTTGATCAATTTTTGGCTGATATGGCCGTTTGTTTGCCACACCGCCACCACCACCATTGAAGTCCTCACACTGTTCCGAACGAAACTCAGTCGGTCGTGGCTCCTCGTCATCTTCCCTCCTCTGTAGAGGCGAAGAAGAAGATAGATGAGGAGGATGAGAAGGAGAAGGAGAAGGAGAAGGAGAAGGAGAAGGAGAAGGGGGTTAACGACAGTTAAGTGCCACGTCAGCAAAATCTAACGGGAGAGTATAGTAGGGACCTTATTGAAAATGATTAAAAGTTCAATGGTTGTATTACAAGTTTTAAAAGTAAGGTGAGCAAAATGCAAGTGCCCTAAAAGTTTAGGGACTATTTTTACACTTTACCCTTTATTAAATTTTTGGTTTTATCTTGTCAGTCAAATCATTAATTTGAACTATTCAATTTTGATAACTATTTTAAAAAGTTATCACGATTTGAATATTTGTCCAAATATATATTTTCAGCCATACTGTAGTTTTATCGACAATTTTGGCATAAACTAAGGGATATGAACTCATCGACTAATCAAGTGTCTATGTCACAAGAAAATTCAAACCCTACGGAATTTCAAACCCCAAAAAATATTGAAAATGAGATTATAAATTTAAAAGAAGGAAGCTCCAACCAAATGAATCCAAGTCCAAATTCAAAGAGCTACGATTACATGATAATAAAGTTGGAAATAAGAGGGAGTCGGTCAAATTTCAGAGTTCAAGTTCAACGAAGGGTGTAGGAGATAATTAGCCAGAAAAAGGAAGAGAATATATCTTTGTATTTACTATGAATTTTGAACCTTCTGGCCCCGCTTACTAACCTTGGTACTAATTAGTAGATAGTAAAAGACGATTAAACCAAGAGGAGTGGTGCCTTAGGAAAGCGCATCTCCCGGCTGTGCTAAGGCTATTAAAGAGAAAAGGAAAGAGGACAAATGTCTTAATTCTCGGGGAGGTGACCCCTATGACTATGGACTAACCTGTGCTCCTTTGGACATAATGAAAAAAGAAACTGGATTGGATTTGGTTCAAGACATGTACAATCAGAAAGGTTTCTTTTAGCCCCCGTAATCATTTGGGTAAACGAGCATTGAATTAGTAAAAATTGTGACTTTTAGTCGGGGCCGATTCAACTAACGTAACAAATGTGGTGTTTATAAGGAGACTTGAGCAACACACCAACGTAGTCCACAAACAAGTCTATAGGTTTGAAAGTTAGAAAGTCCACCCAGGACAAGGACCATACGATACTCAAATTCAAAGTCAGCCTGCCCCGTTTGAATGGGAGTCTCTTTCAAAATGAGGTGTGCATCTACAATCATGGATGAATCGAGAAAAAGCGGATTAAATAGTCATTTTTATAAAAAAAAAATTAAATTAATATATATTTTAAACATTTTTTGATATTTTAATTAATAATATTTTTTTTCATTCTTTTTGAAAACTATATAATCTTAAAATTTTATATTCATTAATATAAAATCATGTTTATGCCTCTATCTACAACAAAAAGTTATATGAGATTCATCGGCCGAGGCAGACTCGGGCTGGCGGGCAGATACCCTCATTTTCCTTCAGGTCGATCGGTATCTTTGTTGCTTCGAAACAGTGTTCTACTTTCCTGCTTGTTTTACAAGTGTTATTTAAGAAAATACATGGTTCGAGATTATAGCTATTTTGTTTCTTTTCAATTTACTATATTTTATATAAAAATATGTTTGCAAAATTAATTCAACAAATTATATGTTCATTCTTTAAATAATAAGTTAGATAAATTAATTTACGAATTTCCAATTTTTAGTGCAGCAAATTAACATCGGATTGACTTTTAGAGTAATTAGTTGGCAAAGTCAGACGTGTTTCCTCAATAGGAACTTTATAATCAACCTTTTTTATACGTAAAAACTAGTACACTAATCAATCCCTAACAAAACTCTAAGCTTTGTTATGTCCATTATATTGCACCTAATCTAACTGTGTGGTCCATTCCAGCTGATTAATCATCGTAAATGTTAATATCGGTACTTTTGGTAGCATATCGAAAAATAATAATTTGTCTATTTAAACATAATTATTTCTCCTTTTATAAGTTATTTTTTTCTAAATGGAGGGAAAAATTTTGAAATCGAATTTAATATATTTTTTGAATTAATCACTGATTTTTGATCTATTGACCTACCAATCCAGATCAGGTATTGCAGAGGTGAGGGCGACCCTCCCAACCCAGTTTGCTCCATTCGCAAACACTAGGATTCGAACCCCTGACTTTACTTAAAGGGATGTTCTTGCATACAACCATTGACCTGCTGCCTTAACTTCAATCTATTTACCAGTTTTAACTAGAAAGAGACCAAACAGAATAAAGGGATTGTTTTACATAACTTAACCTCCGCTTGGTTTGAACACATAAAACTTCTACTCTGTTGATTGCTTTATTGTGAATTCATCATACAGAAAAATGGTAAATATTCTTGAAAAATCTCCCCCTCCCTCCTTTTTTCTCCTTAGATGTGTTGTTTTATTGCAACATTGCTCTAATTTTGTAGGACATGTAATACATATTGTGACTGAGATTGAAGCTTGCTCACCTTCATTCATTTGTGGTGCTTAATTTAATATATTTGGTTAATGACTACTGCAGACCACTTTTCTGAATGTGTAGAGAGTCATGCCTTTGAAACCTATGATAAATTTATCAATGCCAAAGGAGGTAAGTTGACAGATCCCTATATACCGTTCATTCATCTTAGATAGCTTGCAGTTTGTATATGTATCATTTGTCACAAGTTTGACAAAAGTTCTAGTTTTAAATTATCCTGCATATGTTAACTGGTCACTGGAAACTAAATGGTGGTAAGGGCATTTTTGAAAAATACTTTGTTGCATTGCATCCATGCATTTCAGTTTTCACTGTTTAACCGACTTTTCCCAATTTTGATTTGATATGTTCTTTTGTTTTCTGTAGATGAGTTGAAAAAAAAGCCTGCTCCCGAGGTTGCTATCAAGTACTATACTGGAGGTGATTTATATTTGTTTGGTGAGTATTTCCTTTTACATTGGATGGTTCAGTCTTTAAAATATCTCATATCGGGGTTCAACAATTCCTCCACATTTTCTGACCAGATGAATTTCAAACTGCTAGAGCTCCCTGTTCACGAAGACCAAAAATAGGTAATGGAATGTATTTTTGTTAATTAGAAATCCATGCTTTAATTAGATCTAGTGTTGTTTATATGAGTGTGAGTACTGCATAAGTCTGTTGTAGTAATCATAAAGACCAATTTTCTGATACAACTTCAATTCTAATCATTGAACTGGCAAGTGCCTGCATGGGGTATGACAATAAACTATAGGAATCTTGTTGCTAAATTGTTGATGCAAACTGACACAAGTGGTTTTTTTCTTATGTCCATACACAGATAATTTGTACGATGTGTTTGTGAACATCAGAGATGATGAAGCTGAACATTGCAAGACAATGAAGGCCTGTCAGACTCACGGAAACCTTCGGTCTCCTCATTCATATGAAGATTGCTTTGAAGACATGCCGGATGGCATGATTCGTGAAGCAGATTGTGAAGGCATTGTAGACTGTATAAAGAAATCTTTTACAACTCAAGTGAAGCAAACCAAGACCGTTGAGTGAACCAGATGCAGTCATGTGAGTCAACACATAGTGACAGATGAGATGTATATAGTCTATAAGAAAATTACATAGTTCCAACATATTGCCTTTGATTCTTAAATGTAAGTTCTGTTTAAAATTTTGGATAGCTTCCCTGCTTAGAAGGAAGGTTTCCTGTTAGACGTGATTGAAGATTTGAAGGCCATTTCGCAATAAAAAGCAATAAGTTGATAGCGATTTTCAGTTCCTGGTTAGTATAACGTGACCTTTTCGATGCGGATTTTCGGTTATTAGAAAGGAGTGCATTTTATACTGATAGCGATTACTCAAACATTTGTAATAATTGCAGGTAATCACTTGTTAACTCTTCAGACAAACCCTACATGTTAAATCTATGTAAAAATGGAGTTTCACCCCTCGTAACTGCCCCCGCAGTTAATCATCCCTACTAATTAAGGATTTGCTTAAATTACATGTTTGAACCCAAATCACACTAATTAAGTGGATCCTACCTTCTTCCCGACATAACAAGAAACCGTGCGAATAAACACAAGTAGCAACTTGAAATTTGATTTACTATGGGCATGTTAATCCGTTTCGAGACATAATATTTTACATGTTTGAGTTTTTTTGTCAATAGGCCTATGAACCATTTTATTTTTATTTTTGAATAAAGATGAGGCAAAACTAGTGTTCTCCAAGCTGAACTTTGGGGCGTATTTGAAGGACTCCGTTTTGCATGGCAGCAGGGCTATGAGCGTGTTCATGTTCAGATTGACAACGCTGAGGTTTTCCGTCTTCTCACAGACCTCTCTCGCATGAGTCCTCATACTCTAGTTCGAGTTATCTCTACCCTGCTGGCAAGAGCCTGGTGTGTTGATTTCTCCCTTATTCGTCGTGAAGCGAACAGGCTGGCAGACTTCATGGCGAAACTCGATACTCATCCACGGTTCCCTCACGGTGTTCTTTGTTCCCCCAGTCTTCCTTCATAGCCTATTATATAGAGATATTTCAACTCCTCCTTATGCCCGTCTAAAAAGGGTCTAATGTAATGAACCATTTTATTTGATCCTGGTTAATAATGATGTTCTGCATCTATCACAAGGGGCAGAGAAACAAGTAATGAAGTCCAAGGAAAAAAGTAGGATGAACTATTGCAGAGGCAAGTTGGTAACTATTACATGTTTATATGAACTTTGATTCCCTTAATCTCACATGCTCATTAGCAGATAAGGGTCGAGTTATTTCTAAAATATTGCTGCCCCTTTCCTTTTGGCTTTCAGATTGAATATCCAAATTTCCAATATCAAGTTTTTAGCACAGCTAGAGAGCGAGGAAAGACAGTAATTTTGGCCAACTGTGGTCCAAGGTTTAATAGGTATTACATTAGTTAGTCGTGCCACTTCTGGTTCTAAAAGGATGATAAAGAAATTTATTAGTATTATATACACTAACACAGGTTTCAAGCAGACCGTTAAGAGTCAAATCAAACTGAAGCATTTAAATAACATGTAAACCAGGGTCGTAAAGGTGTCCCTTTCCAATTATAAGAGCAGGAAATTATTTATAATTAAGTCGAGAAGGCAGGAAGAAGGGATTCATGATTATAGCTTGCGATTAAAAAGTTGTTTCCTTTTATTATTATTAAAAGATTACGTTATTTTATTATGGTGTTGCTGAGAATTTTCCTGGCATCGGGTTTAGTGGATTGGGTGAGCTTTCCACTTGAATGAGATTGGAGTTTGGATATTAGGAGCTCTAACCTTGATTAGCACACCTCTGGATTGTGATCAAAGGAACATTAACATGCATTGGCTGACAGAAAGTTGATAGAAATCATTATTTATTCCCCGGCCAAAGTGGAGGTATGATTTGTGTGCTTTTCGTTTACACCAGTTGCTCATCAAAGGCTTTTCGTTTGGCAATGGTCAACTCTTGGCTTTCTTTTTCATATTTCTTTCTTCAAATCCCCACCTTCCCAAAACGGGGTTGTTTAGCAAGTGCTGCAAAATTTTACAGAACCAATGTTTGCCTGTTTGGTTTTGCTCCCAGAAGATGATAATTTATGGTGTTCGGATATATACTTGTACTCTATATTTAAATTCGATTTCGAATAACATAAATTGTTGTATCAAAAGAAAAATGAAACGAGTTATTAAGCCCTAATGAAGCCAAGATAGAATCTTAATGATAAATTTCGTAACAGATATAATTTGGTCACTTCTACAACTCGAAACATCTGATTTAAAGCACAACCACTAGCAACCAGACATGATACATAACAGGGGAATTCTTAGCCCAAGCATTGTCAGTTTATTTAAACTAGTAAGATCCACACCTGATAGCACTCACTAAACTTATTACAGAAACACACTGCTAAGTTAAAACCCATTTCTCTTTCAGCCACTAAAGGACTCAAACAGATGCAATAGGACCCAAGTTAACCGTGGAGTCCATGGCCTTCATGGCTTCGAACCTTGGCTCCTTTGCTTGGAACTTCAGGCCTGCGTAGAGCTTCATGTAGTCCTCGAACACAAATTTGGGGTACACTTCAGATTTGTCCGCTTCTTTCTCCAGCAAAGCCGGTGCTGGATATATAACAGCGTCGCTGCCCGGGTTGTAGAAGGAAGCGATCGACATTCTGGTGCCGTCTGTTTGAGCAATCACACGGTGCATCACACTCTTATATTTACCATTGCTGATTACCTGGTTCAAGCGCATAAAATAGTCATCGAATATGTCAAGGAATCGGCCTTAAAATAAGTAGTCCCCACTCCCCAGCTTGGAATAATTTATGTTTTCCACTTGCATAGGCTTTGTGAATGGAGATATTAATCAATTATATATATTTTTATTACCGAATCCAAATCACTTGAAACTTGGTGTAAAATAATAAAGGCCAGTGCTCAGTTGGTATACCTCAAGTTGGTCACCAAGGTTGACGACAATGGAGTGTTTCATCGGAGGAACATCGATCCATTGTTCGTCCTTGAGAAGCTGAAGGCCGCTGACCTTGTCATCTTGGAACAGTAAGATGATTCCACCAGCATCAGTGTGAGCCCTGAGTCCCTTGATCAGGTCTGGTTTGGGGCATGGAGGGTAGTTGCTGACTTTGGTTCCAAAGGTTGGCCCTTTAGACCCATAAAACACCTTTTTCAGGTAACCGGGTTCCAACCCCAGATTCTCACACAACAAGTCTAGTAGTTGCTCTGCAAGCTTCTCCAACTCCACTGCGAATTCCTTCATCACCTTTCTGTTGTTAAGAAAAAGTGAACCATGTCAGTTAAAACATAAAGCCGAAAACACATCATTGCCACCGTATAAGAAAAACAAAATGAACCCAGACCTGTAATCTTCTTCAAGATCAGGAATTTCAGATATATTCGATTCAGGCAAGTGGCGCAAGAAGAAGGTGCTTTCCCAGTCCATGTCATTGATCTCAGATTGAACGGCCTCAAGACCCTTACTGGCAACCATTTCTTTGAACCTCTGCTCCATGCACTTTTTGTAGTGCTCCTTTGTCAGCCTCTCCACAGTGTCCATCAGCTCATGAGATATTCCATGGTTCATCAGCTTTTAAAGAAAAAGTTGGGGGGGGAGGACGGGGGGTACAACAAAGGATTAGAAGCCTTATTATAACGAATGAACCAAGTTGTAAACTATAGATATGGTTGATTTAGTGTAATGAACACATTTAAGAGGTTTTAGTACCTCAAAGAAACCCCAATTCTCACAGGCGTCTTTGATCATTTCCATGGCGGTTGCTCGCTCCTCACCATTGAGTTTGGAGAAGTCGATGACGGGGAAAGTGAGCTCCATTGTTTATCCCGGGATCTTACTAAGCTTCTCCAGTAATGTGTTGCTGTGTTAGTTTCAAGGCGTAAGTGACATGGGAGCCTGGGGAAGTGCAATTTATAGGCAAAGAACAAGGGCAAAACAGATGAAATGATAAAAAAAAAAGAGACGAAAATGGAAATGTGTAGCGAAAAATTAAATTTTGATTTGTAAATAATTTTCGTTGAAACAAAATAATAACTGTCATTGTCAAAGCAAACAGTTTTTCATTCATCTTTGGAATTAATAATTCAAATATTCTTTCAACCCTCCACATGTTATATCATGGTAATCACCTATAGAATATAAGGAATTAATGATATGTATATTAGAATTGTTCATTTTAAAAGGGTAACGTGTACAAATAGTTCCTCGACTATAAGATGTTTTTTTTGTCAATTCTCTCTATTATTAAAAGTCACAAAATGGTATTTGATTATAGGCTGTTACTTTGTTGAGTCTCCCGACTATTAAAAGTTATAAAATAACTACCTACTATTTAGTATGTTCCAAACTCATCATTTTTCGTTAAAAAATTGACGGCAGTTTGAGTTGGATGTTGACTTGATGATTGAGATATAATAAAATTTGATTATAGAATCTAAAAAAAACCATCATATCTTAGTCAACAGGTTAATATTCAACTTATACTGTTGTAAATTTTTAACGAAAAATGACGAGTTTGAAACATACTAAATAACCAGGTGATCATTTTGTAACTTTTAATAGTTGGAGGACTCAACAGAGCAAAATACTATAGTCAAATGACTATTTTATAATTTTTAATAGTCGAGAGACTTAACAAAACATCACCCTATTGTCAAGGGACCACTTGTATACTTTACCCATTTTAAAAGTAAGAGAAAATAATTAAAAATTTTAACAAGGATTAAGATATAAAAAAATCATGAGCTAATTGAGTAGTATTAATGGTTAAAGGTAATACTGTTTTTCTTTAAGGTCATAAATTGAAATAATTGCGTATATAAAAGATATATATACATTGCCAATAAATAAATAAAAATCTTAAACAAATATTACATTACAATCAATTTAATATATTAAAAAAAACAAAATCACATGTGACAAGAATCTATGGTAAAGGTTGGTCGCTCGCCCATCTGCAAAAGAGGGGTGGCGTAATTAGAGATGGGCTTGAGTTGGATTTTGGTCGATCTGATTTGATAAAAAAAAATTATATCATTTACTCGATTCGATTCGGCTTGAAAAATATATACTCTCCACCCGAATTCGAGTTGACTTTTTGAGATAAAATCCGAACTCGATCCAACTCAAAATAATAAAAATATTATTTTTATTCAATAAAACAGCGATTTAATTAAAAATAATAATATAGAGAGAGATAATATTGTGATTATTCCTAAATATATAAGGTAAAATTATATTTTTTTTCTGGTCGGATATTTTTCACTCTAAAATCGAACCCGACTCGAACACCACCTTTAAAAATTTGACCCGACCCGACTCGAACACGTATTTTTAAAAAAACTCGACGCGATCGAGTCGGGTTCGGGTTCTATGCCCGCGCAACACATTGTTGGAGTTGGAGGCTTGGAGCTGCCAACTTTCGGTGTCGAAGTGACGGGCATGATCCAGTGATCTTTTGGGTGAGTTTATCTAAAACATTCTTTGGTGGGGGAGAGAACCCATCCCCCATCCCCGTCCGTGTGTCTTGTACGAACCCCGAGGGACATTTCCCTCTCGCACCCCTATTTTTTTCCTTTTTCTAATTTTGTTTAAACTCGTAATTTCCTATCCTACTTTAATTACCTTGTTTAATTTAGTGTTGTTGGTTTATATTTTGAGTCTGAGTTGTGGATCAAAGACTTGATAATAATGTGTAAACAGTAGAAGCAAACATCATATCTAAAGAGGTTGATATTAAAAGATACCAAATCAAATTAAAGTAGAATACATGTTTTCTTGAAAGGCCATATTGCCGCCATAGTCCAATACGTACGAAACAACACAAATCCTCCTCTTCACCGCACCCCAACTTGATTAAAATATGGGACACGTAATCTTAATTGTTTTAAGAAAAAGCAAATGATAATAAACCGAGCGTCTGAAAAGGCATCGCCAGCTACCTACCCTCTTAAGTCTTACCGGCATTATTCTAATAAAATTTGTAAATTATGTTAGATGTTGAGAAATTATAAATTTTATCACTTAATTTTAATTTTGTTTTGATCAAATTTAAAAAATCTTAATTTGACTACTTAATTTTTAAAGATTCATATCTTTTCATCATTTCACCGTCAAAATTATAAATGGTGTGATAACATGATAATTTACACCAAAACGATAATGTTTTAGATCCCTACAAAAGTTAAATTTACATAAATATGGTGATGTTTTAGATCTACATATTTTCCTTTATTTTATTTTTTTAATTTATCTTTTTCTCTCTCAGCCTGAATCTACCCATATTTTAACCACCACTTATTACGATCGACCATCGTATTGATCGTTGTTTGATCATCATTTGTTGTCATTTTCTGTTATTGATGAGTCAAAATTTTTCATCAAATTTATTTCAAGCTTTTAAACATGAATTTAATATTTGTTTAACCATAAACATCCTTAATTCTATGTATTTAACATTTGGACGTTTAATTTTATTTTTTTTAATCTCTATCATGTGTGATATAACCCAAATAGAGACATGTTGCTCTACACCACGAGAGATATCTAAATCATTGAAATCTTTAAATGAAAACTTTAATCTTCAGAAATCCACCATAAAAAGAAATATTTTTTTATAGTTTTGTTCTCTTTTCTTTGTAGATTTTTTATTTATTTTAAACTTTGGTAATTATTGTTATTGATGTTTGGGTGCCGAGAGATCGACAAACAATGAATATGATCATGGATGAAGATGATAAATTGTTTAAAAAATAAGGAAAATAATGTAAATAACTTTTCAGATTTTTATAAAATAATTCGTAACGCTAAAAATTGATTATATTGACATATAATTATAAAAGATAAAAATAGAATTAGGGACGAGCTCACGTTTTTGATGGGAGGGACAATGCCCACAAACTTTGATGGTCTAATTACCTTTTAAGTTATTGGTAGATTTACAGCCATTGCAATTAAGTCCTTGCCCTTTCCAATATTTTCTGGTATAATTGTTTTTAGGACATTATCAATTTTAAAACTAATGAAATTAAGCTTTGACTCTAAATTTGTCTAGTTTCTTACTTTTTAAGACTTTTGAATTTTAAAATTAGTAAAAAAAAACTTTGATTTTCTTAATTTTTATAGTTTAATTACGTTTTAGGATCTATTTGTTTTAAAGTTAAACGATTTATTTCCTGATACTTTAATCTTGATTTCGTTTCTAGATATAACAACAATAAAGTAATAGGAAAAAATAAACGATTAAATTGTTTTTTAAAGAAGTATTAATCAAAATAGGACTAAATTAAAATTAAATGATAAAAATTTTAGTTTATCCGGATAAATTATTTAAAAAGCAATACTTTTCCCCCGTAGCTAACATATTAAGGGTATACGCTAATGTCTTGAATAAGCACCAAGTTGCTATATCTTAATATATCTGAAACGAAAAAGGATACCAAAGGCTATAAAGAAAAGATGGAGACTCCCCCGCGTATCAAGCCGCCGGAATCAAATCAATCCACTCCGTGAATCATATTTATGTTGGCAACAATATGAATAAAAAAATATACCAACAATTATAAATTTGAAATTAAAATATTAAACTAACGGGATTGATTTAAGTGATAAGCAATTTGATATCGTTTAAGCAGAGTTCGAGTCCTTGTATATGCAGAAAATTCCTACTAAAAGACTCTCTTGTCAAAATTATATGTGTAATCTGGATAGTAAAACAAAATCTTAGGAACCAAAGGACAAAAAGAATTAAAATATTGGACATCCCTCGCCATATAGTTGAAGCATATTACTGAATCACTAAGAAGAAAGTAGTTTAGATTATGTTTTTAATAATGATTATTTTTGTGGTAGAGATTAGAATTTTTTTTCATATAAATGTTCTATCTATTTATGGGTTATTTTAATAATTAGAAAGAAATATATTCATAATTTCTTTTATATTCCGGATTATATCTTTCATAAGAATATAATACTATAGCTTTTTGAGTTATGCTGTAAAGTTTTCTCCATCACAAATTCAGTTTCTTTCAGGCCTTTTATCAAACAATTGAGCTACACTTTTAGGAAGGGACCTGATTGAAAACGAACTAAAAGTTCAATGACTATATTGTAAGTTTAAAAGTTGGATGACTAAAATACAAATGCCTTAAAAATTCGGAGACTATTTGTATACTTACCCTTAAAAAAATGTTCAAACATACACGTTTACCTAGTAGTACCAGTTAAATGAAAAGGCAATTATAGCATAATCAAGATTTCATTCCATTAACAATTTAAAACGATATTATTACTAATTAATTTTGTTTACTGCTTTTACGTGCATGAATGCGTAATGAAAGATAAAAATATATACACCCCAATCACACGCTTGGCTTTTTTATTTTCTCAACCAATCGAATATGGAGGCCAAAAGTAAATAAAGAAGGACGATAATTCACTAAAATGGTGGAAGCAGAATTCACTAGAATGCTCTCATCCACTCTTGATCAATGATAAAGTTTTGGCCGGAGTTTTATTTAAAAAAACCCTCATAATTAATTAAATAGAAAAAACCCTCAAACTGTCCACGTAGATATATGATAAAGTTCTATAAAAACGAGTTTAAAGACTTTGTTTTTTGCAAAATTTAATTTTTCAGATAACTTCATTTAATTTATGAATAAATGACATTATAAATGAATGTGACTCACTTTTTGTGAAATCTGAGATCTTAATCGATTTTTGTGGAATACGATGTTTGAGAGTCATTTTTCTAAAAAATTGATTGTGAATTATTTTTCTAAAAATATTGTTTGATGATTATTTTTCTATTTAATTAATTATTTAGAGTTTTTAATATAATAACCCCGTTTTGGACTTTATTTTCTCCATAATTATGGAAATAACATCAATCATTTCAAGCTAAAACAAAAGGAATGAAGCAGGTTTCCCTCGATGAAAAACTACTTACTTTTCTTTCATGATTATATATTTTAAGGGTAAAGTATAGTAATGATCACTGAATTTTTCTTAAGTTTTCATTTAAGTCCTCCAACTTTTAAAACTTGCAATACAATCCCCAACATTTAGTCCGTTTACAATACAGTCCCCCAACATTTAGTCTATTTGCAATATGATCCCCGATGTAACTGGCCTTTTGACGTCGTTACACTATTGTTAGTATGTTTGCAATATGGTCACTAAACTTTTCAGGCACTTGCATTTAGGTCTCCTAACTTTTAAAACTTGTAACACAATCCTTAATTTCATTCTAAACCCCCAAACTCCTTTTCGATCTTGAATTTCCTTTTTCGTTTATCTCTTCTCATTTCCAGCGTAACTTTTCAGTCGGGGATGCATGAGAAATTCTAATAAAACTTTGAATTATGTGGAGGTGTTAACTTAAATAAGGGTCCATTGAAAGAAGACCCGACCAAGGGACTATCGGAACCATCAACGATTCAAGGTGTAATGTTAGATACATGCCATCTCAGGTGAAGCATAGATGTTCGATGAAATGCTAGTGAGAAAAAAATGGGGTTAGAAATGCAAAGTTGACAAATACTACCAAGATGAACTAAGTATTATTGTTGAAAGTCACCAACAAAGCTAGAATTATTTTGTATAAATGGAAAATAATAATTTCTTAATTTAATCATTGTGGTTAAAGATTTTCCAACAGATGATCAAATATAATGAAATCTCAAACAACACATTCACCTCTCAGTCTCTTTCGCAACTCGAAAGGCATCATGACAGGGTCAAGTAGCTGCTCCAAATATATTACCTGTCATGATGCCTTTCGAGTTGTGTGCATGCAGAATTGTCTTCTAAAGCTATAAATCAATACAATTCAACTGTAAAATTTCCAAAACATGTAAAAAAATCCAATTCGTTCACGATATATCAGTCCCATAATTAACATGAACTTATTAAAAAGAATACGAGCTCACGGGATGCCGAAAACCACAGGTCGGATCAATAAAATTCCCAGTAAAATAGTACCAACAGTCTCTCAGATTGAGCCTGGAGATTTCACTATGTCGATACTCACAACCAATTCCCTGATTTAAAGAAAAACCAAACAAGAAGATCAAAAAAATTTAGCATAGGACTCTATTTCACTTCTATTCTGATGGATTGAATATCTTTCGTAAGGAGTACTAAAAGTTTTGATTAAGAAGAAAGAAAGAAAATTAGATGGTTTTGGTTCGAAACTAACATTGAATATCTAGATCATTGACATGCAGTTCTAGAAACATAAAAATTTCAACAAAAAAACACACGATGCGAGCTAAATGGGAAAGTGCGAAAGAGGAAAAACTTACTTTTGGATAGTCTAAAAGAGAAAATAAATATCTTCTTGCAAGTAAGGGGAGAGGCTAAGAAATAAATGGAATCGGTGTTGTGTTCCAGCAATTCTTCCACCATTTTATCTTTGTAAATAAAAAGTTGAAAGACAGAACACTGCTTGGGTTTACAATTTTACATGGCGGAAAATTGAAGAACACAAACCAAACGAGAGTGCATGTGAGCGAAAGAGACTGAGAGGTGAATGCGCTATTTGGGATTTCATTATATTTAATCATCTGTTGGAAAATCTTTAACCACAAGGATTAAATTAAGAAATTATTATATGTCATTTATACAAAATAATTCCAGCTTTGTTGGTGACTTTCAACAATGATACTTAGTTCATCTTAATAGTATTTGTCAACTCTGTATTTCTAACCCCATTTTTTCTCACAAGCATTTCATCGAACATCTATGCTTCACCTGAGATGACATGTATCTAACATTATACCTTGAATCGTTGATGGTCCTGATAGTCCCTTGGTCGGGTCTTCTCTCAATGAACCATTATTCAAGTCAACACCTCTACATAATTCAAAGTTAGATTAAATTTCTCATGCATACCCGACTGAAAAGTTACACTGGAAATGAGAAGAGAGAAGCAAAAAAGGAAATTTGAGATCGAAAAGGAATTTGGGGTTTAGAATGAAATTAAGGACAGTGTTGCAAGTTTAAAAAGTTGGGGGACCTAAATGCAAGCGCCTGAAAAGTTCAGTGACCATATTGCAAACGTACTAATGACATTGTAATGGCGTCAAACATCCAGTTACATCGGGGACCATATTGCAAACGACCGGTTACGTCGGAGACCATATTGCAAAAAGACTAAATGTTGGGGACTGTATTGCAAGTTTTAAAAGTTAGGGGACCTAAATGAAAGCTTTAGAAAAGTTCAATGTCTATTACTATACTTTACCCATTTTTTAATTGTCTAATTCGTGGTTAGAAATGATAACACAACAAATATAAACGACATAAACATAACATAGAACTAAATTCGTGGCTTTTGTCGTGTCCCTGTCCTTTTATATACTAGGAATGGTTATGGATGGATTTCGTTCCCACATTGGACCTCTCATGTCACTAATAACATGCGACGTCCAATCTTCAAATTCCTTAAAGCTCTAGTATTGCCTTTGCTTAATTGCTGGATGTTACTCACTCCTCTTATTACATATACAAAGGATTTTCAATTCTGTTTGTCGGACCTACGTCATTTTACTTTACAACTCCAGTAGCCAGTGCAAACAAATCTAATTCTCTCCTCCACTTTAATTGAAAAATAATTTTATAATTTATTATCTGCATATATAGCATATAAACATATTGATAATGGATCAAACATAAATTTATAATTACAGGGAAAAAAACTGATTTTATAGTGCCAACTTTAGGGTTATTGTTATTTTGAGTGGATATAATTAATAACAAAATAATATGATCAAATTCAATGTCCTTTGTTTATATTACGTCTTGATGCATATATATGCTCAATCACGAAAGCATCCATCATGACTTAGGGGCGGAGCAGGGTCCAAAGGGCCCGCCCATGTTAAAATTTTTATATTTGGTCTAATAATATTTTAGTTCTTGTAAAATAAATATTTAAATTAAAAATATAAGAATTTATTAAATATTTAATCAAGGAACGAACTAAAGAAGGATAATCTCGTGTTATCAAAATTTTGGTCTAATAACAATTTAGGTCATTGTAAGTTTAAATATTAGGCAAATTAGGTATTATCTTGTGAATTTTGAGGTTTTTTTTTATAAATCTAAGGTGAATACAATGTAATATTTGTACAAAGACTTCCAACTGTTTAACAATGAACTCTTATACCCCTACATGCACAGTACTCGAACTCAAGACCTCAAGGATAATAACAATCTCTTAATCACTAAGATCGCTTGATTTGTGCTGAATTTGAGTTTAAATACCTAATGTCATTACATTTTTCTTAAATATTTAATATTTCAACCGCTGTTAATATTTAATTATGACTATGTCCGTGCATCCTATACAATCATTTAAACATTGCAATAAGTCCGGCCAAGGTATAATAATTCCTATACGGATTTCCAAGAGCATTTAATGGTTACACATGCATATAATAATTATGTATCAAGAAGAAGTTATAAAATACGATTCTATAATTAAACTTGTTTTTTTTCAAAATGTGTTTATATTTGCACTATTAATCCACATGTTTAGGAAGAATTTAATTAAGATTTATGGTGTTTAACCTATATTTTGATATAACAATTAAAGGTAAAATGTTTTTGAACTTAATTGAATTTATTCAAATATTTCAAAAAATAATTCGAAATTCAAATAAACTTGAAAAATATGTTTCAAATGTATTTCTACTTTGTTAGATCTTTTCAAACAGTTTCTCAATAATTTTTGCTTTTTAAAACGTGAATTTGAACACAAAAATACTTTTTTAGGTAAGTAGTATCGATATTGTTCTTGAATAGTATCAATATTGATCTTGTGGTAACGATACTATTCTTATGAGTAGTATCGGTACTCTCTTGATAGTACCTATACTACCCTTTGTTTTCAAAGTTGTTCAAATTTTAGAATGCAAAATTGGTATCGATACTCCTAAGAGTATCGACACTACTTATAACAGTAGTACCGATACTACTAGGTATAGTACCAATACTACTACAACTTCTCAAATGGCTAGATTTTTAAATTTAACATAGGTAGTGTCGATACACTACAACAAAATAGGTTTTTAGCGGCATTTTTTAGTCCAATAGTCGCATTTTTAAGCGTCGCTAAAAACCCTCCCGGCGGTAACAAAAGCGTCGCAAGAAGTGCATCTAAGTCGAGTGCCGCAACTGTTAGCGATGTTTGTAAACATAAAATGTCACTATATATCACAACATCTAGCGATTGGTTCCACAAATGCCGCTATTAACTATGTATATAGTGACATTTTTCTTCACAAACGCCGCAAGTGTATATGTCATTAGTGGCGTTTTCATTCAGAAACACCACAAAAAAACGTGAATTGTAGTGGCATTTTTTTTATACAAACGCCGCAAAAGAGCAAAGTTTGCCAAATATCATGTTCTGCTCTTTGTACCAAATTGAAGCAAATTGGATTAAGTTGACGTCACATATCAATATTAATTTAGTTGGAAAAAACATTTTAAATGGTAATATATATCATTATACATCATATTTTATTTAAAATAAATATTATTATTACAAAATAAGTATTCTATGAAAGTATTGTATTTGTTGCAATTATTGGTTCATTGTATAAGGGATTACATGTGATTTTTTTCATACACTACTAATAAATAAAGGTATATTAAAAGAAGGGCATATTCCGAGTTTTGACTAATTTATCCATCCAACAGCGATGAAGACTTTTTGAGATCAAATTAGGTAATATTTCAAAATTAATATAAATTAAAAAAGATGAAGAAAAAGAAAAAATGTTACAAGGAATTGGTTTAGATTGGAGACCGAGGAGGAGGCTAGCTTGCATGAGATGAGTAGATGAGTCAGAATCACAGCCAGAATCTTCTAGTCGGACTTGGAACTTCTCAAACTACTTCTCCAAGGAAGGAGATGTTAGGTGCGAGTCGGAATCACCGTCGGTCATGGAAGTCGAGCAAAGAGCAACATTGAGAGGGGAACGAGAATGAAGGCTTCTGGAAATGCCCAAGGGAAGCGAAAAATTGAATCGAGGGAAACCCTGAGAAGGAAGCGAGCAAAAAGAGAAAATAAAGGTAGAAAGCGAAGAATTGACGGGTTAGGTTTTGAAGAATAAAGAAAGCAAAGCTGTTTATTAACCAATTACAACGTTTATTTTTAAAACGCCACTAAATAATTCACAATTGGGGCGTTTATCAACCAAACACCACTATATATCAGTCTATTGTGGCGCTTTCCCACAAATGCCGCAAAATTTGTTATTTTGTGGCATTTGTTAAAAAAACGCCGCTAAAAATGTCGTTATATACCAATTTTGCTGTAGTGATACAACAAGGATGAATATCGCTACTACTTATCTAGACAGATTTCAGTGTTGAAATTAACTACCTCAACGACTAGAATTCAACTCCAATGACTCCAAATGACTAGAAACTCATTCTAACATATAAAAACACTCCAAGAACACTTAAAGAAGGTTACTACACCTATCCAAGCTTAAAGATTAAAAGAAAATACTCTTTCATTCTTATTTTCCATTTTCTCTTGTATATAGTGTACGGAGCTTCATTGAGTATATTTTTGTATTTTCGTGAGCTTAATTCTTGTAAACATTACCTTGTGAGGTCTTCTTGTTTACACAAAGTTATCGTTTGCAAAAGGAGAGAGATTATAGTTTAGTCTTTGAGAAAAATTAGGGAGTTGTAAAGGTTACACCTTATCCTTAAAAAGGCAAGAACAAATTTATGAGTTTGTTAGAAAATCATTATTGTGAAATTAAGGTAGTGAATGCAGACTTGGTTGAGAAATCGAACCATTATATATCGTTGTGTCTATTTTTGTATCTTTTATTGCTTACACGCCAAAGGTTTTTAAATGCCATTTCATTTCTCTTGACTTATTTTAGTTAATCCATAAAGCTTCAATAATCCTAACACAGAGTCAAGCAAGTACTGATACCAAAAAAGAAAAAAAAATCATGTAACATGCAAAAACATATATATGTTATTATGTGGGCCAAACTCCATTATAATTGGTGCTGGATGGAGTTCCAGATTCGATGAACTTCCTCAATTTTGATTGCGCCGTATCCATGTTTTGTAATCGATATTGTCGCAAATAATTCTTCTCACTGGTATTTATAAATATTATCTTTCAATATTTTATATTCATTATGTCCATACCTAAATTTTGGGTTGTTTTCTTTCGACTTGGAAGTATATTCCTCACACGCACCTATACATATATATGTAAGTATATAAATACGTATCATCTTAGTTTCCAATTGGTTCCCCGTAACAATAGTAGATTTTCAGTGCATGCATGCGCATAGAGATGGTTCCATAATTTCTGAGACATTCCTTTAGGTACTTGGTGCACATGCCATGTTTTATTAACTCATCGCCAATGGACGTGGACGGTGGATCCCATTAGATTCCCTTTGGCCTTTTCTGTTGTATTGCTTTCCCAATAAATTTATATACAATATCTGATATTTGCTGCGAGTTTGTGCCAACAGCTATGAATTTGCTTGAAGAAGTTTTGACCCTTTACATTTACGAAAACAACCATACAATATACATAATTACCTAATAGTAAAATGCCCTTTCCTCGGCTCAAATCTTTGAATTATATAATGTGTAATTCGAATCCAAAACCCATATATAAATATTATTTATATACAGTGACAAAATTTGGTGATAAAGTTTGAGAGGTTAACTTAATTTTTTTTTTTAAAATAGATGTTTAAAATTTTTGAAGGGTTTAGTTTATATTTTTTTTTTCAAAAAAATAGGGTCTAACTACAATTTTTGAAATATTGAGAGGCTTAATGAGATTTTTTTAAAAACTATGGGAGGGGTTTAATTAAGAACATTAAAAAAGTTAAAATATAATTTGAATTTTTAAAATTTTTGGAAAGGTCAAATTTTTTTTTTTTTAAATTTAATGGTTAAAATTATAAGTTTTAAATTTGGGGGGGGCATGGCCCCTCTAAGTAGGGATGGCAAATGGGTACAATTTCGTGGATTCCGCACCACAGCTGCTCCAATTGGGGCGGGGATGTGTATAATTTTAGTGGGTAGTGGATTTAGAAAGTGGTACCCATCGCGGGTAGTGGGCGGGTAATGGGTTTGAGACCTTACCTGCCCCGCATCTGCCCGCCCCGCATCCGCCCGCCTAGCTAAATATCCATTAAATTTTGGACCATTATGAATTTAGGTGTAATTTTAGAGACTAATTTATAAATCCTAATATTTTATAAGATATAACTTGTAATTTAACCAAATATTAGGATACATTTATGCATTTGTGTTAATGTGAGGTATATGAATTTAATATTCGTTTCATCGGTTTGATGATAGAGCTTGCATTTGTCATCTACAAAGAGGGCAATTTAGCAGTCATCTTGATGGGTTTGATTGTGTCTGTAGTTCACATTACCAGTTTACCGACTTTCATTTAGTTTATGAGGTTGTTAAGATTCTCTGCCAAACCTGAAAGACATGGAGTACCCACTTCAATTTTCATCTTCACAAATAGTACAGGTTTTAATTCGAACTGCACTCTATTACTCCATCTTCAAAATTAGCTTGATTTTACTGCCATCTTGTTCTAATAATCTTGAACTTAGGCTAGAAGTATTTCTACTTTATGAGATATAGTACTATATAAAAGTCAATAACTTTCCTAACCTGCTTATAAGAAGTATTTTTTTTCTACTTTATATAGGAGACCTTATTGTCGATTTAAGAGATTTGCAGCCTGAACTCTGCATTACAACAACATATGGGAATTTTACCCACCAAATTTCTCAATATTCCACCATTAGGTTAGTCCATGATGGTTTTGTTAACGGATTTGGAGTTTTTTGTTTCTGCTTCTTTGTCATGTCTATGTTTGTGCTCACCTAATGTTTGCTCTCAAGTCAACAAACACTACAACTATTTTTTTTGCAACTTATAATGGTAAGTTGATCTTTATAATGAGATCTTTATGGATTCAGCTTTCCACCAAATGCTAGACTTATAGTTCCTTTCCTGAAGCAATATCCCACATTGGGGAAGTACATGAGTGGACCACTTATTTGGCATTATAAATAAAAGGCAGCTACCTCCTTTCAACATATTTACCTGGACGGGGTTAATGGAAAATCAAGGTTCATGGCCTAGGTAAGCGACCTCCATTGCACTTGGGAGGGGTGCTCGTCTAAGGTCTTCCCACTGTAGGAGAGCTTACGTCATAATTTGTGGTACTGGGCGAGTTTGAGCTTCAATCGAGCTCGAGTCTCGAGCTTCAATTGAGCTCCTGAAATTTTTTTGAGTTCGAGTCGAGTTTTAATATTATATTTCAAGTTCGAGTTAAGCTTGATAATTTTTAGCTCGCGAGTTTTTGAGTCGCATCGAGCCTACTTTTAAAGTTTTTGAGTTCGAGTCGAGCTCAGCAATATTCGAGCTTGACTCAGCGGGTGTTGGGATGGATTTGATAATGTACCCGCGTGGGCAAGTGTGGATTTAATTTTTTTACCCATTATGGGTGGTGGGCGGGTGGTGGATTGAAAAATATTAGGTGGGTATGGGGATGGGGGAGAGGGTATCCGCACTCA
Organism: Hibiscus syriacus; assembly: GCF_006381635.1. NCBI lineage: Eukaryota > Viridiplantae > Streptophyta > Magnoliopsida > Malvales > Malvaceae > Hibiscus > Hibiscus syriacus. Next base: position 1,176,156 of record NW_024061764.1, on the reverse strand, counting down.
ACCGCTCGTTTGCCATCCCTACCTCTAAGCCAGCTTGTGTTCTGCCCCTCTATGTGTGTGTACACACACAAAGGAAAAATTGTTTTTTAATAGTTTGGGTCTCATAAATGATTATAATGTAGTATTTGTTTAAAATCATTTTTAATCATTGAGACTTACACACCCTACATATTTAACTGCTCGAACTCAGATATATAAAGAGAGCAACATTCTTTTACCACTAAGGTAAATGCATCATCTCATGTACAAAAGCACGTATAGAATAACTTGATCTCATAAAAATAGTAGCTTTCAAGATGAATACAAACACACGTCATGGAGACAAGAAGGATTGTGTATGGATTACTAAACTTCACCAAACAAGTATCTCTTTTGGCAAATGGATGAGGATGATGACAAAGATTTTAACCTAAAAGACGAAAGAGATTTCCAATGCTACAAAATATTGAAAAGTTGTGTGTTAATGCTAATGGAATGAACCTACCACTGAATTCAAAAATAAAAGATGCTTTCTGTGTTCGTTCCCTATATTGACATTGGTATTTTGCATTAGTGGAGGAAAGTATGTCTCTCTCAACATTTTGGAAAACTAGAATTTGGTCCTTTAAATTCTCTATAAAACAATAATTTACCCCCTCAATATTTTTAAATATTCATATAAGTTTAAAAAATAAATATTTTATTAAATTTCTATCATAATTTTAGAAGTTTTCGTTTTAGTTAAACCTCTAAACTTTTTTTAGAAAACACAGTTTAAGCCTCTAATTTTCTTTAAATAAGCCTCCAAAATCTTCATCAAATTTTGACACTGTTTTATATTACAAGATGTAACGACTTGAGTGTTTGAGTCAATATTAGTATGATGGTCTGGATCATAAATAAATCAATAAATTAGAGTAATTTGGTTCATTGGGCCAAGTTTTAATTTGATTGGATGAAAAGTGGGCTAAAATAATGTAAAAATGAGTTTTTTTAATTGATGAAAAAAATAAAAATAAAAAGATTAAGTGTAGTTGAAACCAATTTTTAAAATAAATATTAAATTTTATTAAATTAGTCTTGTTTGGACGTGGAGCAATAGAGAGTAAAATTGGTGCATGATATCATCCCTTTTCTCTTAATTTTCTTTCAACTCTTTCACTCATCTTCTCCCTTTGAAAATCCCAGTTTGTGAGCACCAAAAGATTCACCTTCTTCATCCAAAGCAATCATTATAGTTTAAGACAGGTAAAAATCATCTTCAACACTCAAAGAGCTTCAAGAAAAATTCATGTGAAACTACTTAAAGGTTGAAGGGGGATTTAAATTTATAAAGTTCCGATAAACACTAAAATTCTAAGTTTAAAAACTTATAAAGTATCGATATTCATTCATTTGATATCAACATTGTTTATCTAGTATCGATATCAGAAGAATCAATGTAGGTATTGAGAAAGTTTGAACAATTTCAGTATGTTAATTCGGTACTGATATTCCCTATGAATATAGATATTGTTGGTGAAACATCGAGAAAGTATTGCTACCCCGAATAGATAAAGCTTTAAAACAATTCCATAAAACTCTAAGCTCTTCAAAATATTCCATAAGACTTCAAAATAACTAAAGCACCCGTATATAATATTTCTTACCATGAAAGCTCCAATATATGAGAATACGAGAAACGTGTGACTAAAGACTTATGTTTAAGTGTTTGACTTAGTGGTGGTATTGTGTGTACAACTTTGATTGCAATACTACTATACACAGTTTTATGAGTAACATCTATCTATACGGGACTCGAAGTATATTTGTGGCTTTCGAATTTAGTGATGCAAGACTACTTAGGTAAATAGACCAAGTTGTGCGGTTTTGGATGATATCCTACATTATGATTCTGTAAATTGTTATGTGAAAGAAAATTTACGTTAAGTATGAAACTATACACTCTATATACCTGCAAAAATGAGAATAACCCTTGTTAGTTTTTTTTTTGATAGAAGAACCCTTGTTAGTTTAGATGCATATTAAGATGAGTATGTCATGCCTATATACTATGCTTATGTTAATGAATTATATGAAATATAATAGAGCTGATGTGTACCATTGAATTTGTAAAGTTTATCGTTCGGATTAGTTACATGCGCATGCTAGTAGGTCTTGTGTTCTTGTTCGAGGAGAACTATTGTCAAAGGATTGTCAACAACCTTGATTAGAATACAACATTATTTTATAAATGGCTGTCCCTTATTCCCATATGTAATGGGGTAAGGGGGAGGTAAGATAGTAGGCTGCCCCCAACACTAGGTTGAGAGCAGCTTCCGTAGGAGACTTCCGAATTATGAAATGCTCTCCATGGGACTCGATCCCACGACCTCCCACGACCTCAAGGTTAAGAACCTTGTGCTCTACCAACTGAGCTGGATGGTCATTTCCATGGAGGACATTTCATAATTCGGAGGTCTCCTACGGAAGCTGCTCTCAACCTAGTGTTAGGGGCAAACTACTATCTTACCTCCCCTTACCCCATTACATATGGGAACAAGGGACATCCATATTATTTTATGCTTGTGCGTATATATATTCTTAGGACCCTTCTATATTTTAGTTTTTAAATTCTATTATTATTTTTGAATATATTTAACTTATTCCAGAGCTCTAAATTTTGTATAATTATTTTAGTTTGTATATTTTTGGTATTTCTTTTACATGTGGGACACAATTTTGAAATTTACAATGTAAATTTTAATTATTTTAATTTATTGATCACTTTGACTATCTAGTATAATATCTCAAATTTGTCAGATTATATGATATAAATTGGAGTTGTTACGCACGAAAACATTTATTTCATAAAAAATAATTATTACAATTCTATCCATTGGAATCATATGCTTACCCTCCCTTGACAATGTGTCCAAACAAAAATGTTTTCCGATCAAGCTGTGGTGCTTATCCATGGTGAATGCCTATTTGTCCCCATCACTTTCCATATTGGGGATTTTGTGGCATGCAATTAGTTCACGTCACCACTATACCTTCATAAATGTTCCTTCCCTGAGACTACGACCGATCTGATTATTCTCTGCTCTTTGTTTCTTTCACTTCTTTTGTGTGTGTGTGTGTTATGTTTTGTCCTTTTCGAACCAAACTTGACTGTTCTAAGTAGAGGTTGATGTATCAGCTTTAGTTTCTTGGTTGATGTTAACTCCTCTAATAACCGATACATGAATATGGGAGAAGCCGTGTTGCTATCTCTGACTTTGGCTATCTGCTTACGGGTCTAAACACAAATAAAAGGTTCACTTTAAGCTTCAGGTTATTTTTGGAAAGAGAGAGAACAAATAAATCATCTTATACGATATCAATGTTTTTTTTTAAGATTTCACGAACTGTTCACTAGCCTGCCATCACGGGCTCAAACTACCTACCTTGACTCTGGCGAATCTGGGCCTGTAGCAAAATAGGTCATGGTTCAAACAAACGAAGGTCAAGTTTTTTAGCGTCGATTAAACCCATCAAAGTAGGTTCAGCCTGCAATCTGCAGCAGGGATTTGCAGTCATCAAAGCTCCAAATCTTTGCATTAATACAATTATAAATATACAATGAGTGAGTTGGATAGTTTTGGACAGTCGTAGACCTAAAAAAAGGTGTTTTTGTTACAATTTAGAAACGTTTTTCAGAAAGACTTGCTTTGAAAGAGGTACAACTTTGAGAAGAAGCGTGTTCTAAATTAAGATAAACTCTCAATCAATTTGCAAAACATATTCAATTGGTAAACAGGTAATTAAGGGAGCTAACACATATTATTACTTAACCTAATAACTCTTAGAAGATCTCGCCATTAATTAATATTCACATGCAGTGGAACTGTGGGAATCGAACTATACTCGGTAACAAAGAAGAGTGGAAATAAAAAAGTAAAAAGAGTAAAAAGCACATCAAAATAAGACTTGCAACTTTTCGACATTGTAGTAGGGACTAAATAGTATAGGAGTATTAGAATCTAATATAGTATTTGTATAGCAAAATGGAATTCCATTTCTCAGCCTCATCCCTGCATGTCTTAGGATGACGAGGCAGCAGCACCATCGTCGTCATGATGAAACCAGTCACCATAATAGTAATGGGGAAAATTGATTGATCCTTAGAAAATGTCAAGAATCTCGAGGATTGAACGGCTGCAGAGGGGACAGCACCCTCGATTCAACCACAGTTCCCTCGAACACATCCTGCAAAAAGTGTGTCCACATGGGATAAACGCCGCTCCTTTCTTCCTCCCCATACATACGCAGCACATCGAATCACTCCCCATCTCGGTCCCACCTTCTTCCACCTCCTCCTCCAACAGCCTCATCAATGACACCCTGAGCGGCGTCCCGGGGGACTTAATCTCCGCATTACCTCTCTCCGGTTCCGGGGCTGCACGAAATTGTCGCTCCGCCGCTAACGCCTCGGCCAGATTCATGCCTGACGAAACTGGAGCCGGGTTAATGCAACCTTGATCCGGATGTGGGTCTACTCGTTCTTCAACTTCAACCGCACCGTCTTCGTCTCTGATGCTCCTGGTCATTGATCCGAATCCCAATGTGGTCCCACAGCAACCCATGACTTTAAATCCCAGCCGTTCTTTGAAACTCCTCCACCTCCCCCTTTCCCTATCTACACCGTCCATTTGTTCTCTAAGAAATCTCAGTATTGTTCTTGCTTCCCTTTCCTGCTGCAACGATTCCTGCAACAACGCACTGAGCTGACTCATTTTTGTATTTAACACGACGAATACTGCAAACGCAAAGAAAATCCAGAATACACGTAGACAACCAACGAAGAAGAATAGAAAAATCAACGTCTGCAAGTGAAGGGAAAGGGAGTGTGAAGATGGTTAAGAAGGAGGCATACAAACACCATACAGCATGGAAGTCCCGTGAGTTTATTACTCAAAAAAATACAATAAAGAGAATCCCACCTCCGGCATTGATTCACACTAACGAAAATGACAGAATCAAACAAAATGGGTCTGAGCGAACCGCTCCTCCGTCCTTGCAGAAGGTCTAGCTTTTCAAATTTCCTTTGGGACCACTGCACGGGAAGAGAAAATAAACAGAAAAAAGGTTGGATGTTTGAGTTTGGAGTTTAAAGATTTGGTTACGGGGATGGCTTTTGTCTCCGAGTTAGAGCAAAGAGCAGAACTTTGAGGGTGTTTGATTAGTTCTAAGTGGTTGGCTTTAATTATTCGGATTATAGTAATTTAGGTTTTTGTTGTTCGCCGACCAAAAACAAAGTCAAAAGAGTTTGCATCAACCTACGTCTCCATTGCCAAATGTTTCATTTTGCATGAAAAATCCCTTTTTTTTTCGTTTGTTAGTTTGTGTATCCAAATGAAAACTCCTTATACTAAATATTAATTTCAAAATGATAAAAATTTTGTCAAATAAAAAAACGGATATAAACTAACTTTAAGCCTTGCTTCTATTAACTGCATCAACATGCATTATCAAGCTTCTAACCTGTCGAAGCTCCTCATCAGTGTTTTTGAAAACCGGACTGGACCGGCCGGTTCAACCGGGAATCGTTGTCTGGTACAGTTCATTGTAATCCGGTTAAATTGTTACTATTGAATCGGACGGAACCGTTGAATCGTTCGAACTAAACCGGACCGTGAACCGATTAAAAACTGGTTGAACCGCCAATTTTTTTTTTTAAATTAAACCAAACGACGTCGTTTGTTAAACGAGCCGAGTCGAACTCGAGTATTGCTAAGCTCGACTCGAACTTGAAAACTTTAAAAGTAAGCTCAACTCGACTCAAACTCACGAGCTAAAAATTATCAAGTTCAACTCGAACTCGAAATATAATATTGAAACTTAAACTCAAAAATGCTCGAACTCAAAAAAAATTAGAAGCTCGATTGAAACCTAAAATTCAAGCTTGATTGAAGTGAAAGAATAGTTCACTTTATACTCACCAAAAGGCTCCATGATTTTGAATGTCAAATTACATCTATTATTTATAGATGTTAGTTGGGATGCTCTTCTATGTTTTTTAGCCATGTGGGATTGTTTTGTTCTAATATTTTTACTCTTTAGACTTCTGGGATGCTCTTCTATGTTTCTTAGCCATGTGGGATTATTTTTAAAAAAAAAATTAAACCAAACAATATCATTTTGTTATGATATTTTAGCCCCAAATTTATTTTTTTGATTATAGTTGTAGACACCCGTTTTTGTCCGGGTCTTTTCTATTTTAATTTATTACTATTATTGTCATTTTATATTATTATTATTATTTAATATGTATTTACATTTTGTAGGCCAATCCCGAGGCCCATTCTCGAAGCCCACCAAGAACCCAATAAGCTCACCCATCAGCCAAACCCTGAACCTAATTCACCATAAGGCTATCATCTAACAACCAACCGCCACAGTCGTTGGCCTTCCATCTCCCAGCCGTGCTTGAGGCGTCGATGGTGAATCCCGAGCCGGTCGTCATCAGCAATCTGGTCACACAGTGAAGCAAATGTCATCAACAGTGTATCAAACTTACCCCAAATCTAAAAACCCATTAAAATAACACCCAAAAATCCCGAAAAATCTGGACTTTATTCACCCAAATCAGAGAAATCAAATCCTATCCATAGACCTCATCATCTCACCCAAAAAGAAGGATTTAAAAAATCAACATGCAACAAAGAGAGGGGATTCGGGTTTTGAGAAAAAAATAAAAATAAAGAGAACTAAAAAAATCCTTACCAAAAAAGGAGTGTTGGTCATCGCTTCACCGGACCAAGAGCCTCTCATCTCTGAAGGTAAGGGTCTTGTGTTGGTTGGGGTTTGGTTTTGGGGTTCCATTCTTTTTGTTTTGTTGGAGAACAGAGGCAAAATGAGAGAGGAAGAGTAGAGAACGGATGGGGGGGGGAAAGAATTGCAAATAGGGCTCCCAATTTTTTAAGGTGGTATATAGCAACTTAATGGAACGACACAGTATTGGATGCTAGGATTCCATGTGTTGGGTGTATGGTTTAATCGCGTCAGAAGGGTCCTCATCTTGTAACATTTTAATTTTAGTCATCAATGAACTTTTACTTTCTTATATTTTGAGCTTCCATTTTGTTTTATGTTATAATTCCATCCTCATCTGCGTTTGTATTTTTATGTTCATATTTGAATTTCAGCCATCCTACTTTAATTTGTTTTTATCTAGGTAGTGTATGTTTTCATTAATGCATTTCAATCACTCTTTTTACATTGTTTTGCTTTTGGTCAAGTTTATGATGATGGCATGTTATTTTATTTTATTTTATTCTAATCCTGAATATTGTTTTGTGGTTTATTCTCATTTTTGATCATCTATTGTTCGATATATTTGATTATTGTCCCGGTTTGTTATTGATTTTGCAGTTTAGAATTACAAGTTATTATTAATATCTTTTAGCCCTCTTAATTACTATATATGTGTAATTACCTTTATTTGTGGTCTCGTTTAAGGATTTTATATTCTCATATTAGTTTTTTTTACATATGTACATATATTTGAATATATCCATGACTTGTATATATATATATATATATTAATGTTATGTAGTCTGTATATAGTGTTGTATTATACATTTTATTACATGCATGCATGCGTGTATTATATATACTTACCAAACATATAGATTTTTTTTACATATCGAATAGTTATATGCATAATAATATTTTAATTTTTTAGGATTATGTATATATTTATTTAACATATTCCGATCTTCATATATTTATGTATGTACTTAGAACTGATATTTTGAACAATCTCAAATGTTTGTTTAATGACTAATATGTTTAATGTCATTTATTCGAATACTTTCAAGAACGTCTTTTATAGAACGGACGTGGAAAGTATCACTTGGTCGAAGTGATGCAATCCTATACGACGTTCAAACAGAATGAAAAAACGCAAATTCTTCCTTTTACGAGCTTATAGAAATTATTTTTATTGTTATTCTATTTTTTGTTATTTTATTTGATGTTCATATTGTTTAATATTTAAATTTTAATCTTTATATTTATTTCTTCATTGAATCTTAATATGAGTGATGTATGTTTTGGAAAAATAAAATATGATGTATTTTATGTCAATTTTCGATATTTTTTTAAAAGAGAAAATATTCTTTACAAGTAAGAAATAGACGAGGTAGCTTTCCCGACGGAGGATTGCAAATCTCGGGATTTCTTGTCGAGAAAAGGGTTTTTTTTCTTTTATTTTGACTAATATTCAATAAATAAATCATAATTTATTTATTATTCTATTTTTATAATTTTTATTGTATTAATGGTTTTTATGTTAATATTAACTATACATGTTTTAGATAAATTAAGCATATTTTATTTTCTACTCATGTCGATATTATTTGGTGGTAATTCAAAGATATAATATACTTTATAGATGAGAAATAGATGAGATAGCTTTCTCGTTGGAGGATTGCAAATCTTGAGATTTCTTACCAAGTGAAGTATTTCTATTATTTTAACAAATATTCAATAAATAGATCATATTTTTACTTCTGATTCAAACTTTAAGTTCTACCATTTATGAAGATATATAAGCGACTGAGTACCGATTTTGGGCGTTGTGGATGTTTATCTTTTCCACAGACGTAACCGACTTCCGAACCCCCTAAATTTTCTTCTGATAACGCAGACTTGTATTCTTATAAAAAAATGATTTTCTTTAAAATTGTTTTTTAAATTAAAAACATGTTATTAGGTATTCGACTTACCTAACTCAAAGGTCGATGGCGACTCCTTTCAATTTAATTCTAATTAATCCAAAATCCTCAATTTTTCCAAATAAAAGTTATAATCGTTTTTTAAAATAATATTTAATTGTTTTACCTAAAAAATGGTTATGACAGCTTGGCGACTCCGCTGGGGACGGCTAGAGAGTCAGGCTGTCGGTCGCTTATATATGGTCGTTATGGTGGAAATTATAAGTTTGAATCTTTAGTAAAACTATGATCTATGTATTGAATTTTTATTTATTATTTTATCTCTTTATTTTTATATACTAGCATTTTAATTGTTTTCATTTTTTTTCAGATATTTCTTAGTTCTCGTTGAGTGTTATTTTTATTATTATATTTTTTCCCTGTTTTTTGAGTCAAAGGTTTGTTTGTTTATCCTCACACACATCACTTTCGTTGGCATAACATGAGCTCTAGACATGAGCTTCGATCCAAATTAGTTAGGGTGATTGCTTTACTCTCGTAAGAATTTATTCTTCGTATGAGTTTTAGCAAATAACCCATGGGATACATACCTTATACCTTATACCTTCGTAGGAATTTATTCCTCGTATGGGTATAAGGCAGTGAATCCCCTCGAATTGAACTCGTTCCGTTTGAAACCTGTAATGGGTGAGGATTGAGGGTTTGGTAGCCCACGGGGGCACCGACATCAAGGACAATTCGAGTTCCTTTTTCCTGATAAGAGCCGAAACCATGCATATAATGAACCATAGAACGGTCACACTAGGTATAGTCATGCCGAACCTCTGTCCGTCAATAGGTACCCAAAATAGGCGTACACAATGGAGAAACCTACTCTAACATTTTATTTATTTATTTATTTATTTTTGGTAGAATTTATGTGCAGTTAGAATTTAATTAAATAAATTTAGGAGGGTAGAGAGCATGTTCGGGTAGGACCCTTTTTGAGGAATATTATTTGGGTAGATAATACATAAATGGAGGAGATTTATTTCCCGTTTTACATATCTTTTTTATGCTAAATTTATACAATTATTTTTGACTAACTGTTTTGTTTGTTTTGTTTGTTTTTTATTCATACTGCATAGACATATCATTAGAAAAGGCGATTGATCTGTGAGTATCGATAAAGTGGAAGGACTTTCACGATGGAAAGGAGTTTCCTAAACAAAGAGGTGAATCCAGCAGATGTAAGGAATTGGTCCGAAGCCAAGCAGAAAGAGCAGGGAGATAGTCTATCAGGGGACTACGTGTCGGATCTGTCTGATTATACACCAGCTTCTTTAAAACAGAATGAGCTTCAGGGATTGAAAACAATTTGGGAAAGTTGGAATCTTATTGAGAGGCAAGCTTTTCAGCAGACTTATGGGGATATATTTCATCTGATATACGTGAAGGTAGACCCGATTCTCATACGAAGCATAATACAGTTTTGGAATCTGGCCTATAGTTGTTTCACATTCAACCGAGAGGACATGACTCCAACCCTCGAGGAATACCAATTTCTGTTGAATTTGCCAAGCGTTAAAGTGGACAAAGTTTACTCCCGATCGATAAAAGGGCCTTCTTTTAAGTCAAAGCTTGCAAAGATCTCGGGCACAAGCGACAAATGGGTAAATGATCGCTTGTAACGCAAGGGAGAAAGTGAGGGAGTGCCGTGGTCTCACTTACAAAAGATAGCTGAAGCACACGTAGATGAAAACGTGCGTAGAGATGTATTTGCTTTGGTTATATATGGTTTGGTAATCTTTCCAAAATGTTTGGGGCTGATCGAGCTAGCAGTAGTCGATTTGGTTGAGAAGTTAGGAAGAGAGGTGAATCCAGTCCATGTGATTCTTGCTGAAACTTTCCGATCTTTGAATATATGTAGAAGGTTAGGGGGAGGTCGTTTTATGGGCTGTGCTCAATTGCTTACTGTGTGGATCAGAAGCCATTTCTGGAAGGAGGAAAAAGTCAACTATAATCGTTTTTTGAAAGATTATTCTCCTGTTGCTGAGTACCTTACGAAGGAGTGGCCTGAAGTATCTCAGAAAGATCAATGGATTGATTTCTTCCGGAATCTACAAAGTCAAAACATAGCATGGCGAACACCGTGGCTGATGCATACACAAATCTTGTTCAAGTGTGGAGATTTGGACTGGATTATATTACTGGGACTGTGGGGAGGAGTGGGATACGCTCCTTTGTTGATATTGAGACAGTAGGGTGCCCGACAGTTTATTCCCGTGACTCATGGGTTGACTGGTGCTGAATTTGATTATAAAGAAGGCAATTATAGAAAGAAAATCAAAGATGTGGCTGATTCTTGGAGGATGACTTTTAGGACTAAAGTAATTGGAGCGGATGTTATCTTGACGCCTGATTATGAAGCCTGGAGAATCAGGAGGGTAAATGATAAAATACCTTTAACATCTGGAGAGGGATCAAGGTCGATAGAAGAACAAATCAGAAATATCCCTTCGAATTTGGAAATCCAAAGAATTGAGTTTGAAATGGAAAAGGCTAAAGATTCCATGAAAATAGAAGAGATGGAGAGAGAAAACTTCATGTTGACTATCGAGGCTGATTTTCATGCCAGACAGTTTATAATGATGAGAGAACGGAAAGAGGAGGTGGAAGCCGATTTAGAAGACTTAAAAAAGGATTATCAAAGGGTGCAGCAAATGAGAAAGAGACTTGGATCCAGAGAATTAGCGGCTGCAAGACGGCGAATCAAAAGTCTGGAAATTGAGAACAAGTGTCAGATCAAGAAGATAGAAGCTGGAAAAGCAAAAGTATGCGAGCTAGAGGCCGATAAAAAGGAATTGATCAAGCAGTATAAAGCTGAGGCTCGTAGAGCTCAAAAACTCCATGACAGCCTGAAGGAATTAGAAGAAGAAAAAAATCAAGTCCAGGGGTTAAAAACTGAGATGAACAGTATAATTGAGGACTTTGAGGACAAAGATCGAAGAATTTTAGAGCTCGAAGAAGAAAGAAAGCGAAAGAAAGAAGAGATGTGGTCTGAGAGACAGGGATGGAATCGAATCCTCGATAGAAAGTAGGCAGAGATTGGATCGTGGATGCAGAGATTCTCTACAAAAAGTCAGCAAGTAGATGAGCTCACGGGAGAAATGGGAGAATTACAGATGAGATTCGAACAAGAGATGAACCAATCTCGAGCTATGAATGATGAGCTCAAAAGTCATGTATCGAACCTTGAGCAATCCCTTCTGCAAGTGCAAGTTCCTCCCGCTTCAATGGACCTAAGAGTTGCTCTCGAAGAAAACAAATCTTTCCAGAAGGAAATCAGAGAATTGAAAGGGGAACTCCAGAAATGTCGAATTCATATTACCAATCTAGAAAAAGAAATCAAACGCATCAATAAGGGATGGAAAAATACATATGAGCATTATCGATCCATGGTAGAAGAACGCGAGCGCATGATGGGGGAAGCTATTGCTCAAATGGGTGAAGTGGCTCGGTACATGAACGAATTAGCCAATAGAGCGGAGATCATCCAACTGCGCACAAATCCGGTTTCTGAGTATACAAGGGAGATCATCGCCATTATGAATGAAATTGTAGAGCTGAGTCTGAGGGCTAGGCCTTATATGTAATAGAACTCCTTTGTAATGAGTGAAACTTTTTATCCAATGAAAGTATTTCCGAATGGTTACTGCTTGGGTCAACGCCTTTTATTTGCATTTCATACTTGCATCATTCATTAGGCATAAGTAAATTCATCATTTATAATGCATCACCAATAAAATGTATCATTTATAGCACATTACCAATAATATGCATTCGAATTTAAAAGAACAATAAAATTAATTTCTGAAGGGTTATGTGACAGACGATTCTGGCAAGTAAAAACTCCAATCCTTATCACACGCGAAGTAGAGCTATGGATGCCAAGCTTGATCAATTAAAGAAAGAAATGCAAGAAGATTTACTAAGAATACAACAAGAATGGCAGGCAAAGATGGATCAGTCACAAAAGTCAATTATAGATCAAATCCTGCAAAGCCAGGCTAATATGATGAAGGAGATGATGACCAAGATGTATGGGTTACGTACTGAAACAGTTAAAGAACCAAGCACTGCCCCTGTTGAAGTTTCTAGGCAGGAGTCTACCCCGAGACTAGTTATCTCACCTGAAAAGCTAGTTGAGCATCCTGCAGGGTCTTCAGCGGTAAAGGTTCAAATGGCCACGACTAACCCTCAAAACAGTCCTTATGAGTATATTGATGTAGATCCTGAGGAAATGGAGAAACCTAAAAAGGAAGTACCAGAGCATTTAAAGGACTGGTGCAAAGGTTTTTTTAAAGAAATGGGAAAGCAGGGTTCTCAAGACGGAATGAATGCAGAGGAATTGAGTATTGTGCCAGACCTAGTATTACCACCAAAGTTCAAAATGCCGGAATTTGAAAAGTATGATGGAAAAACTTGTCTTGTTGCTCACTTGACCATGTTTTGTCGAAGAATGACAGGATTTGTGAAGGATGATGGGCTATTAATTCACTGTTTCCAGGCCAGCTTGACGGGGTCAGCTGTCAGATGGTATAACCAATTAACCCGAGTTAAAATAGGGTCTTGGAAGGATTTGGCCAATGCGTTTAAAGAACAATATCAACACGTTACCGGCATGATGCCTGATCGTGTTACTCTCCAAAATATGGAGATGAAGCATAATGAGACCTTTCGACAATACGCTCAGCGCTGGAGGGATATTGCTGCTCAAGTGCACCCACCACTTATTGAGAGGGAGTTTATAACCATGTTTATAGATACGTTAAAATCTCCTTATATTGATCATATGTTAGGATTGGCAACTAAGAGCTTCTCTGATATCGTGATGTGCGGAGAGATGATCGAGAGAGCATTAAAGAAGGGGCAGATTGTCGGTAACCAAACTCCTGCAAAGAAACCCTATGTGAAGAAGAAAGAATGAGAGGTTAATAATGTAAATTTCTCTGTGACTAAGCCGAAGATGGGAAATTCTTCATCCCAAGGAGAGACTAAGCGCGAGCATAACAATGAAAGAATGATATTCACTCCCATACCAATGACTTACAGTGAGCTCTTCCATGGATTAGTCCAAGCTCACGTAGTGTCACCAAAATTCATTGATCCAATTAAACAACCTTATCCAAAATGGTTCAACGAAAATGAGGCATGCGAATATCATGCAAATCTCAGAGGACATAACATTGAAAAGTGTCTCGCTTTTAAAAGAGTGGTTGAAGATCTGATCAAGAGAAAGGTGGTGTCCTTTAATGATTCTGAAGTACCCTGTGTTGCTGCAAACCCGCTTCTAAATCATCAGAATCAGGGAGTGAACGCTATTGAGAAAAATCAGAGAATTAAAAGGAGAATTGAAGAAGTAAGAACACCACTGAAGTGGGTATATGCTCAAATAAAGGAGAGAGAGTTGTTGAGCCCTAGAAATGAATGCTCAACGGAAAAGACAAAGAACTTTTGTGAATACCATGGTGAAAATGGTCATCAAATTCAGGACTGTCAAGAATTCAGGCAAATAGTCCAAGAATTAATGAACAAGCAGGAGTTGCAGTTCTATGAAGAAAGAATGAGTGAGAATGAAAGATATATCTGCGCTTCTGAAGAAAATTCAAGGGAAGCTGAAAAGAATTTAAAAAAGCCTGTCCTGGTCATATCGAAACCAAATTACGAGGCCAGCAGCGGAAGTATAACATCTAGGGTGGTGATCAAAACCCCTGCGCCTTTTGCCTACAAGAGTAACAAGAGTGTTCCCTGGGACTATACATGCCAAATTAATACTCCTGAGAGTAAGGAGGAAGAGGTTGCTGAAGTTGGATTTTTCACCAGGAGTGGAAGATGTTATGCTCCTGGAAAGGCTGATAAAGCAAGAGATGTGGTTATTAAAGATCCTGATGATAAATTGAATGAGCCTGTTAAGATTGAGGAGGCTCAGGAATTTTTAAAGTTTCTGAAACACAGCGAGTATAACATTGTGGAACAGCTTCATAAGACCCCAGCACGGATTTCAATGTTATCTCTACTGTTGCATTCGGAAGTACATCGAAATACTCTGATCAAAGTGCTGAATGAAACTTTTGTAGGGAAGGATATACCAGTGGAACGTGTGGACAGGATGGTAAACCATATTAATGCAGATAATTTTATTTATTTTTATGATGATGAAATACCTGAAGAAGGAAAAGGCAGGGGCAAGGCTTTACACATTACGGCTCATTGCAAAGGAGTCATCGTCTCAGGGGTGTTAATTGACAACGGATCGGCCTTGAATGTTATGCCATTCGCCACTCTAAATAGACTTCCTGTGGATGTATCACAAATGAGGGTTTGTGGCAATACTGTAAGGGCATTTGATGGGACAGAACGCAAGATAATGGGGAAGATGATTATCCCTCTCAGAATTGGCCCTACAACATTTGAAGTAGATTTTGTTGTCATGGATATTCATCCGAGTTATAGTTGCTTGCTAGGGAGACCCTGGATTCACATGGCTGGGGCAGTTCCTTCCTCCATTCACCAAAAGCTCCGATTCATTGTTGATGGGACTCTGGTGACCATCAAAGCGGAAGAAGACATCATTGCCTCTATCACTACAGATGCACCATATATAGGGGTAGATGAAAATGCACTAGAGTCCTCTTTCCAGTCCTTGGAATTTGTTAATGCTACTTTTATCTCTGAAGGCAAAAGAATTCCCATTCCTCATCTTTCAAAAAATACAAAGATGCAATTAAAGGAGACATTAGCTAGAGGAGCAAAGGTAGGGAAAGGCTTGGGAAAGAAACTGCAAGGCATCACTGAAGGGCCGGCTCCAGTTCCTAAAAGAAATTATTTTGGTCTCGGATACAAACCAACATACCATGATAAAGTCAAAGATGCACAAAAGCTTAAGGAAATGAGGAAGGCAAGAGTAAAGGGAGAAGATCTTGTTTGGGGACCCATGGTCATTCCGCCTCTCTCCAAATCTTTTGTGTCTGGAGGATTTGTGATTGACACGCTGAAACAGTCATGGGATAGTGAAGATATAAAATTTGTTGAAGATTTATTGGGAAGCCTGAGCATCAACGCTATCACAGATGATTCTACTGGAGAATGCTCATTGGCATCAATCCGTCCGTGTCCTACTGGCTATGTTTTGAACAATTACACTATTGAAGAACTCCCTGTGTTCTATAAGCACTCTTCAAAGTAATGCATAATAACAAATCTGTCTCCTTTTGACCCAAATATAATAGGGCTTTTGTAAAAGACAAATTGTTATTTGTCATTGCTTTAATGAAACGGTGTTCTCTTTTCATTCTAATCTTAGCAAGTATTTTATTCATTTCTTGAATATTCTTTATTCTTTATTGATAATTATTCTCTTGATAAATATTAGATAAAATTTTTGTCCACAGCCAAATATACTCCTTTTTGATTCGTAGGTCTTCAGATATCAACTGTTCGAGTAATTATACTTTTGAACCACAAATTGATTTTGAAAATGACATGTGTCTCGAAGAATCTGAGGGTTATAAAGATGAAGAGGAAGGTGAGTTAAACTCTGAGCTTGTTAGAATGATGGAGCAAGAAGATAGACAAATATTGCCCCACAAAGAGACAACTGAAACAATAAATTTGGGAACAGAAGAGGATATAAAGGAAGTTAAAATTGGCACTTCACTCTCACCAAAAATAAGAGATGGTCTTATAAGCCTTCTTCGGGAATATAGGGATGTGTTTGCTTGGTCTTATCAAGATATGCCGGGGTTGCAGACTGACATTGTGATGCACAAGCTACCAATAAAGCCGGAATGCAAGCCTGTTCAGCAAAAACTTCGAAGAATGAGACCAGATATGCTATTAAAAATCAAGGAAGAAGTGAAGAAACAATTCGATGCTGGATTTTTACAAGTGGCCAAGTACCCTGAATGGGTAGCAAACATAGTGCCAGTTCCAAAGAAAGATGGCAAAGTTTGGATGTGTGTTGACTACCGGGATCTCAATCGAGGGAGCCCCAAAGATAATTTTCCACTCCCACATATCGATACTTTGGTTGACAATACGGCTGGGCATGCTCTTTTCTCTTTCATGGATGGTTTCTCAAGTTACAATCAAATTAAGATGGACCCAGAAGACATGGAAAAGACAACTTTTGTGACAATGTGGGGTACATTTTGTTACAAGGTGATGCCCTTCGGACTTAAGAACGCCGGGGCAACATATCAAAGAGCAATGGTTACGTTGTTCCACGATATGATGCACAAGGAGATAGAAGTGTACGTGGATGATATGATTGCTAAATCACAAACCGAAGAAGAACATGTAAAAGTCTTAAGGAAGCTGTTTTTAAGATTAAGAAAATACCAGCTCAAGCTTAACCCAACCAAGTGCACATTTGGAGCTACTTCAGGGAAGTTATTGGGATTTGTAGTCAGTGAGAATGGGATAGAAATAGATCCTGATAAAGTCAAAGCAATTTTGGAATTACCTCCCCCTAGAACGCAAAAAGAAGTACGAGGTTTTCTGGGGAGGTTAAATTATATTGCCAGATTCATCTCTCAGTTGACTGAGAAATGTGATCCAATATTCCGATTACTGAGAAAGCGAAACCCAGGAGAATGGGATGATAGTTGCCAATAATGCTTCGATAGAATTAAGGGTTACTTAATTAATGCTCCTGTCTTGATGCCACCAATCCCAAACAAACCCTTGATTTTATATTTGACTGTCTTTGAGAAGTCAATGGGATGTGTGTTGGCCCAACATGACGAAACTGGAAGAAGAGAACGAGCTATTTACTATCTCAGTAAGAAATTCACTGACTGTGAGACTCGATACTCCTCTATCGAAAAGCTGTGTTGTGCTTTAGTATGGACTACTAAGAGGCTGAGACAGTATTTGTTGTATCATACTACCTGGTTGATATCAAGACTGGATCCGTTAAAGTACCTGATGGAATCAACGGCTCTAACTGGAAGGATGGCGAGATGGCAAATATTGTTGTCCGAATTTGATATAGTCTACATGAACCAGAAATCAGTTAAAGGAAGTGCTATTGCAGATTTCCTGGCAAGCAGAGCATTAGAAGACTATGAGCCAGTAAAATTTGATTTTCCGAATGAGGACTTGATGAGTATATTTGTTACTGAAGAAGAAACTCCGAAAAATGAAGCATGGAAAATGAACTTCGATGGCGCTTCTAATGCTGTGGGACATGGAATTGGGGCAATACTAGTTTCACCTGAGGGAGATCATTATCCTTTTACTAGTAGGCTCGCCTTTGAATGCACTAACAATATGGCAGAATATGAAGCATGTATCTTGGGTATTCAAGCTGCAATTGAGCACAAAGTTAAAAGCCTGGAAGTATTCGGCGATTCTGCTCTGGTTATTTATCAGCTTCGCGGGGAATGGATGACTCGAGACTCCAAGTTGATAGAATACAAGAACTTGGTGATGGAGTTGATCAAAGAGTTTGAAGAAATTTCTTTTACTTATCTTCCTCGTGAAGAAAATCAAATGGCAGATGCCTTGGCTACGTTGGCAGCTATGTTTAAGGCCGATGATCAATCTCGAATGATGCCTATTTGGATGAGTATAAGAGAAATTCCAGCTCATTGTTGCAACATAGAGGAAGAAGAGGATGATAGTCTCCCATGGTATTATGATATTCTCCAGTATGTGAAGTATCGGGCTTACCCAGCGGAGGCAACTGAGAATGATAAACGGACCTTAAGAAGATTAGCAATGGGGTATGTCCTTGATGGAGATATATTGTATAAAAAAGGCAAGGATCAGGTGCTTTTGAGATGTGTGGATAGAATTGAGGCCAAGAAAATACTTGAGGAAGTCCATGAAGGAGTTTGTGGAACACATGCTAATGGATTCACAATGGTTAGAAAAATCATGAGGTTTGGGTACTATTGGTCCACTATGGAAGGAGATTGTATCAGATTTGCTCGAAGATGTCATAAATGCCAGATTCATGATAACCAAATACATGTTCCTCCTTCACCACTCCATGTAATGAACGCACATTGGCCATTTTCAATGTGGGGCATCGATGTCATTGGGGCAATTTCACCGAAGGCCTCAAATGGACATCGTTTTATCTTAGTGGCTATAGACTACTTCACCAAATGGGTTGAAGCTGCCTCTTATGCTAATGTCACAAAAGGAGCAGTGTGCAGATTTCTAAAAAGAGAAATCATTTGTAGATATGGAACACCTGAAAGGATCATCACAGATAATGCATTGAATTTGAACAACGATTTAATGAAGGAAGTTTGCACAAAGTTAAAGATCAAACATCACAATTCGGATCCTTATCGCCCAAAAATGAATGGGGCAGTAGAGGCAGCGAATAAAAACATCAAGAAGATCAACACAAAAGCAACTGAAACATATAGAGACTGGCATGAAAAATTACCTTTTGCGTTGCTTGCTTATCGCACGTCCGTTCGTACATCTACTGGGGCAACACCATTCTCTTTGGTATATGGGATGGAAGCAGTTTTACCTGTTGAGGTGAAAATACCTTCTTTGAGAGTATTGATGGAGTTGAAACTGGACGAGGCTGATTGGGTACAAAGTAGGTTTGATCAATTAAATTTGATTGAGGAGAAAAGGCTGAGAGCTATCTGCCATGGCCAAATGTACCAGAAAAGGATGATACGAGCATATGACAAGAAAGTCAGACCTCGAGAATTTCGTGAAGGCGATTTGGTACTAAAAAAGATCCTACCTATGCAAAAAGACTTTCGAGGGAAGTGGATGCCGAACTGAGAAGGTCCCTATGTTGTAAAAAAGGCATTCTCAGGAGGAGCTTTGGTGTTAACAGAAATGGATGGAGAAGATTTGCCTAATCCCGTGAATTCCGATTCGGTCAAACGATATTACACTTAAAAAAAAAAAGGGAAAAATGAAAATATGATGGAAAAATAAAAAAGAAGAAAAAGAAAAATGAAAAAAGAAGAAAAAATAAATAAAGGAGGGTTCAAGATGAAAACCCAAAATGGGCATCTTGAAACCAAAGGAGGATTCGAGTTGAAAATCCGTAATAGACGGCTCGAATAATCAGAAATTGAAATGGTGGATTCCCTCGGAAGCCTAACAGTTTAGGGAAAGACTCTCATGCTCACACATCTTTTGTACGATCTGAATCTTCGAAACACATGTCAACTTTCGAGAAAGATTTGGGGTGAAGAAATAGAAGGACTCAGCATTTGATATTCACTATATTTGTCCTCTGTTCTTCCTTTGTATTTACTTATTTTCTTGTCCCAAAAGATTGTACTTTCTCATTACCTATCTTCAGTGAAATTTTTGAATTTGATTCAATGTCCTCGCATATATTCACCAAATTACTAATCAATAACATCGGTTATTATGCCTTACTCTGAAAAGTGTCAGAGTATGGGGATTTTGAAACAGGTGTTCACCAGAGAACACATACAAAGACACGCTCCCATAAATCATTAAGCAAACCATTGAAAAAAGGGTTCAGATTAAAGAAATCAGTTTCAACATAATCATACTTTTCTCAAGCAAAGAAGTCACAATATAAAAACATGCAACAAGGAGGGGCCATTCTGAGTGAATTTTCTCAGAAAAAAATCAATCAATGACCAAAGAATCAAAGAGGCAAGATAAACTCTCTCGGGGTAGATCAGAAGGACCAAGTCAAAGAATATTTAATGAGAGGTCAAGGAAGTAACCAGGCATGGACAAACGCATAAATATCGCATATTCCGGTCAAGGAGCAGGAAAGATTCCCAATGCTAGGATCGAGTTGAGCATAACCCTTTAAACTTGCATTTAGATCATCCTTAGGGCATATTGCTAACATGAAATCATGGCATATGACCATTTTACAGGATCTTCAAGACTTATTTCATTATTGAAGCAATGAATCAGTCAACATCAACTGACCAGATCTCCTCGACACGTAGGAGAGTGTCAACATTAGGATAACCAGCCGTCCTCATCACGTAGGAACCGAGTTATCACCCTTCCTAAAGATGGCCAGAGTTCTTCATCATGTACGAACCATGTCATCTACCCTTAGACGACCATACCTCCTCATCACGTAGGAGCCATGTCAACCTTAGATAATCAGCCGTCCTCATTACGTAGGAACCTAGTTATCACCCTTCTTAAAGATGACCAGAACTCTTCATCGCGTATGAGCCGTGTCATCCCTTGACCAGATTTCCTCATCACGTAGGAATCGTGTCTCCCTTAGACGAACAGACCTCTTCATCATGTATGAGCAGTGTCGTCCCCAACAACCAGCATTATCCAATTTCTATGGAAATGGGAGAGAACCAGACAAAAACGTGTTGTCTTGTCATCTTTGCCCTATTCTTGTTAACACAAGAATGTGCAAAGAGGGGCAGCTGTAGACACCCGTTTTTGTCCGGGTCTTTTCTATTTTAATTTATTACTATTATTGTCATTTTATATTATTATTATTATTTAATATGTATTTACATTTTGTAGGCCAATCCCGAGGCCCATTCTCGAAGCCCACCAAGAACCCAATAAGCTCACCCATCAGCCAAACCCTGAACCTAATTCACCATAAGGCTATCATCTAACAACCAACCGCCACAGTCGTTGGCCTTCCATCTCCCAGCCGTGCTTGAGGCGTCGATGGTGAATCCCGAGCCGGTCGTCATCAGCAATCTGGTCACACAGTGAAGCAAATGTCATCAACAGTGTATCAAACTTACCCCAAATCTAAAAACCCATTAAAATAACACCCAAAAATCCCGAAAAATCTGGACTTTATTCACCCAAATCAGAGAAATCAAATCCTATCCATAGACCTCATCATCTCACCCAAAAAGAAGGATTTAAAAATCAACATGCAACAAAGAGAGGGGATTCGGGTTTTGAGAAAAAAAAATAAAAATAAAGAGAACTAAAAAAATCCTTACCAAAAAAGGAGTGTTGGTCATCGCTTCACCGGACCAAGAGCCTCTCATCTCTGAAGGTAAGGGTCTTGTGTTGGTTGGGGTTTGGTTTTGGGGTTCCATTCTTTTTGTTTTGTTGGAGAACAGAGGCAAAATGAGAGAGGAAGAGTAGAGAACGGATGGGGGGGGAAAGAATTGAAAATAGGGCTCCCAATTTTTTAAGGTAGTATATAGCAACTTAATGGAACGACACAGTATTGGATGCTAGGATTCCATGTGTTGGGTGTATGGTTTAATCGCGTCAGAAGGGTCCTCATCTTGTAACATTTTAATTTTAGTCATCAATGAACTTTTACTTTCTTATATTTTGAGCTTCCATTTTGTTTTATGTTATAATTCCATCCTCATCTGCGTTTGTATTTTTATGTTCATATTTGAATTTCAGCCATCCTACTTTAATTTGTTTTTATCTAGGTAGTGTATGTTTTCATTAATGCATTTCAATCACTCTTTTTACATTGTTTTGCTTTTGGTCAAGTTTATGATGATGGCATGTTATTTTATTTTATTTTATTCTAATCCTGAATATTGTTTTGTGGTTTATTCTCATTTTTGATCATCTATTGTTCGATATATTTGATTATTGTCCCGGTTTGTTATTGATTTTGCAGTTTAGAATTACAAGTTATTATTAATATCTTTTAGCCCTCTTAATTACTATATATGTGTAATTACCTTTATTTGTGGTCTCGTTTAAGGATTTTATATTCTCATATTAGTTTTTTTACATATGTACATATATTTGAATATATCCATGACTTGTATATATATATATATATTAATGTTATGTAGTCTGTATATAGTGTTGTATTATACATTTTATTACATGCATGCATGCGTGTATTATATATACTTACCAAACATATAGATTTTTTTTACATATCGAATAGTTATATGCATAATAATATATTTTAATTTTTTAGGATTATGTATATATTTATTTAACATATTCCGATCTTCATATTTATGTATGTACTTAGAACTGATATTTTGAACAATCTCAAATGTTTGTTTAATGACTAATATGTTTAATGTCATTTATTCGAATACTTTCAAGAACGTCTTTTATAGAACGGACGTGGAAAGTATCACTTGGTCGAAGTGATGCAATCCTATACGACGTTCAAACAGAATGAAAAAACGCAAATTCTTCCTTTTACGAGCTTATAGAAATTATTTTTATTGTTATTCTATTTTTTGTTATTTTATTTGATGTTCATATTGTTTAATATTTAAATTTTAATCTTTATATTTATTTCTTCATTGAATCTTAATATGAGTGATGTATGTTTTGGAAAAATAAAATATGATGTATTTTATGTCAATTTTCGATATTTTTTTAAAAGAGAAAATATTCTTTACAAGTAAGAAATAGACGAGGTAGCTTTCCCGACGGAGGATTGCAAATCTCGGGATTTCTTGTCGAGAAAAGGGTTTTTTTTCTTTTATTTTGACTAATATTCAATAAATAAATCATAATTTATTTATTATTCTATTTTTATAATTTTTATTGTATTAATGGTTTTTATGTTAATATTAACTATACATGTTTTAGATAAATTAAGCATATTTTATTTTCTACTCATGTCGATATTATTTGGTGGTAATTCAAAGATATAATATACTTTATAGATGAGAAATAGATGAGATAGCTTTCTCGTTGGAAGATTGCAAATCTTGAGATTTCTTACCAAGTGAAGTATTTCTATTATTTTAACAAATATTCAATAAATAGATCATATTTTTACTTCTGATTCAAACTTTAAGTTCTACCATTTATGACGATATATAAGCGACTGAGTACCGATTTTGGGCGTTGTGGATGTTTATCTTTTCCACAGACGTAACCGACTTCCGAACCCCTAAATTTTCTTCTGATAACGCAGACTTGTATTCTTATAAAAAAATGATTTTCTTTAAAATTGTTTTTTAAATTAAAAACATGTTATTAGGTATTCGACTTACCTAACTCAAAGGTCGATGGCGACTCCTTTCAATTTAATTTTAATTAATCCAAAATCCTCAATTTTTCTAAATAAAAGTTATAATCGTTTTTTAAAATAATATTTAATTGTTTTACCTAAAAAATGGTTATGACAATAGTTATATAATTATATTTATTATTTAATATGTTTTACCTTAAATATTATATTGTAGTTAATTTGAATCATTTTGTTTCACTTGTTTCACTTGATTTTATGGTTTTTAACTTATATATATTATGACTTGCTTTGAATATGACTTGTGATATAAAAAATTATTTTTCATTAAATATTTTTGATATTTTTATTTAATTTTTTAAATAATTATGACGTCATCCGGTTCTTCCGACCGGTCGGACCGGTTGAACCAATGAACCGGTAGCATGACCGGTTATGAAAACCATGCTCCTCATATGATGAGCTTCCTTGCATGTGAGTGATTAAAACTATTTTAAGAGAAAAATTTATTTTCAAAACTGAGATTAAATGTTGTCCCATAGTCAAAGTCTCTGTAGAGATTCAACTGGTTTAAGGGTTGGAAGCCAAAATAAAAAAAATATGATTGGTGTATCAAGCTAGAAACCAAGTCTGCAATATGCATCATCCAACCACATGGAAGCCACCAAATACCAAACAAAAAAGGCATCTTTACGTTCTCCCCCTTCCCAAGCTAATATTCCACTCTTCCTACCTCACGTATGGTCCACAATCAGTGTATATTATAATTAAAACCCTTGCTAATATGTATGGATAGAGCCAAAAAAAAAATTATGGTATTACAATTTTAAAAATTCTACAAAAGTTTTTTTAAATGGGAATTTGGTTTCTTCGAAAACGGATTCTTATAGGATAGTTCATTGTTAATTTTGTTACTTCAGTTGAACAAACTGTTGATATTATCACCAAAATGAGTCCTCCATCGATGTTTACTCGTCTACGACGTCGTCTTGGAGGTGAAATTTAAGAAAAATATTGGAGTGGACAAACTTAACAAATACCGAAAGCTGTGAAGTCGTTTGGGCTGATCTGTTAGTCGGTTATTGGGCGTAGTCTGTATGAATTGCGCTGGTTGAAGTTGAAATGAACTAACACAAACCTGACTAACAAATTAATTAAAATCCATCATTTTTCTGGGTTCTCTTAGTTTGTCTTGGTCGAGATATATTAGCTTTAAAAGCTTCCAGTGTTGGTTTACACGTCAATAGCGCTGGTTGCAAATCTGCCGTGTGCCGACACTTCACAAGTTACCAGATTCAATTGAATTCCGAAATCTTTTCGCACCCCTCGCCCTTGTTTGTTGCCTTCCCCCAAGCTTTGTTACGACAACTATTTAGCAAGGTACATCGCGGTTTTCTTTCATTTGGTCTCTGTCGTCGAAATTGTATTAGTTGTACTTACGTGTAATCATCTCCCCTGTTCTCATTCTCTGTTCATAAACCCCGTTTCCATGGCTACGGTTTCTCAATTGACTAACTTTCCGTGCAACACCTTCTTAATAACTTCACAACCCAATACCTACTCCCCAAAAATCTCCGTTCTGCGTCTGAACACTACCAAACCAACTCGTAATCTGATAAAGAAATCTCAATTTTTGACCCAGAAATCAATCCAGGCAAGACCTGTTTTCCAGGTCCGTGCTTCGGACGCCGACGACGAATCGGGCCCAGACAGAGAGGAGCCGGTTGTGATAGAGAGTCCTGGTGTGGCCGTGACCGTGGCAGAAGAAGAGAAGAAGCCCGACGAAGTGGTGGAAATCCAGAGCTTGAAGAAAGCTTTGGTGGATTCGTTTTATGGGACTGATCGTGGCTTGAAAGCCAGTAGTGAGACCAGAGCGGAGATAGTTGAGCTTATAACTCGGCTCGAGGCCGAGAACCCAACTCCTGCACCGACTGAGGCGTTGCCTCTGCTCAATGGAAAATGGATTCTCGTCAAATTTACTTAGCGTTTCGCCTTTATTAGTGGGATTCCTCAGGGTGCTTGTAGGAAGTATTCTTAACGTATGCAATGTTGATATTTTATATATTGTGTTGTGGCACAGGTATACATCGTTCCCAGGTATGTTTCCGTTGTTGTCAAGGGGTCAATTTCAGTTAGTCAAGGTGGAGGAAATATCGCAGACCATCGATGCCGAAAGTCTCACCGTGCAAAACTCTGTTCAGTTCTCTGGACCATTGGCCTCCAGTTCCATTAGTACTAATGCTAAATTTGAGGTTCGAAGTCCCAAACGTGTGCAGGTACATTGTTTAGAGCTCTACTTTTCTTCTGACGAACTGATTCTGAAGTTGTTCTGGACTCCGGGTGTAACTTAAAATTGCTCTTGTTTCTTTATGAATGTTGTATGCAGATCAAGTTTCAAGAAGGCATAATTGGAACTCACCAGCTGACGGACTCCATAGTGTTACCGGAAAATGTGGAATTTCTGGGACAAAAAATTGATCTCACTCCTATTAAAGGCTTGCTCACCTCTGTACAAGACACAGCTTCATCTATCGCAAAGACTATTTCCAGCCAACCACCATTGAAGATTCCATTGTCAAACAGCAATGCATAGTCATGGTTACTTACAACATACCTCGACGACGAACTGCGGATTTCAGGAGGAGATGCCGGGAGCGTGTTTGTGCTCATCAAGGAGGGCAGCACTCTATTGAACCCATGAACTTAAAACTCTAGATTCCTTTTCTTCTTGATCTCTATTAATTTGATGTTAGAATTATATACTTATAATGGTAATAATACATAATATTGGGCTGTTGTTAAGGTTTGATTCCAACTTGCTGTCTCAAGTAAGCGAGAGTTTTAATGATATACCACGGAACATTTATATATCCATCTTCAACCGAATGTTTTAGGGCTTCATTCCTTAAGAGCACCAAGGCAAAATTCTGCAAACCAGACACCCGTTAGCGACGAATCAGTGTACAAGCTTTGTAGTTCATTGTTATCAGTTATTAATCGTCTCGAATAAGAGATTAATTACTGCATTTTCTGGTCTAAAGAAATTTGAATTTTGGGAGGTCTATGAAAACAAGCATCGAATTATCCGTAGGTATATATGATGTTACATGTCAATGAGCGAGGAAGCTCCGAGAAAATTATACTTATTGCTGACATGGACTCGACTCGATTCGATTCTCCTGTCTCAAATATGAACAGAATGGCTAAATGCCTATATCTTCCATCATGACTTTTGCCCTAATACTTCAAACACAACATTTTCTCTGTGAAGGTTGAGGCATTGTAAATTCTGGTTCAATTAATTGCTTCACTTACTAGGTTTTGACTTTTGAGTTTCCTTTTCAGCGTTTTGACATTGATGATTTTGGATTTCTTACTGTCTTTATGCTATCATAAACAGTTAATTGTGATAGTTTTGCAACCACCAGAAGAAAAATAACAAAAAAGAATCCTCCTTTACTACCTTTTACAAAGCTCGAGCTTACAAATTGTGGTCACTCACACCTGGCATTAAACATTGTCCATAAATTATTCAAGACTTCTAGACCTTTTCTCCGAGGAAAAAAGAATGTCACATTGCTTTTCAATGGCGTTTATAACGTAAGAACAAATCAGTGCAAGCCTCATGGAAAACTTCGAGTATAATCCCATGATAGTTGTCAGAATTCATAGATATGTATGTAATAAAGCTCCTTAGGCTCTTCCATCCTGTTCGCCTTAATCATCTCGACCATAAACTTTCTGAAATCTTCTATCGGGTCATAAGAACACTTCTCCATGGCTACCATGACCACGAACTTAGTCCCTTCACTTCTGTGCCGCCTTCTATCTATGTTATGCCTAGTCTCCTGCCTTTCTCTGATCATTTGATCTAGCTTCTCTTGAACCATGGTGTGTGCTAGACTCGAGATCGATGCATATCGGTCTGAACTCGATCTTTCTGCTTATTCGGAAGAAGAGACACTAAGCCTGCAACTGCAACACAAAGCCCTACATCCTCTCTGTTGAAACCTCTGCTTGTTGTGCTCTTTAGAGGCTTTCATCTTCTAGTATGGACATGAATCTTGGGATGAGAATTTGTGACAAAATAATCATTTATGCTCAATAGGCAAGTGAGTCAAGTTAGGCATGATTGTGTCTCGAGTTCGGGACAATGAATACGTAAAAGATTAGGGGTAGTTGGAAGGCAATAGGGGAGCATTTTTATTTGTTAATTGAGCTTGTATTCATCATGTAGGCTTAATAGATCTTTAACACTATCATCCTTTATAGGCAGTGTTAGGTGTCCTAGTCATCAGAGGCGTTGCTTAAATGGAAAGACAGGGTCCATCAATGATGAAGCCTTTAATCTGGCAAGTTTAGGCTACCAGCTTAAGAATTTAAGACAAATGGCAACCAGATAATAGCTTTGTGAGTACCAGCTGAACTTCAAAAAACTTCAGCAAACATATCAGCAAAGAACTATGATGATGAACGGGGCCAAGTGCTTGTTAAAGAAAAGGTTGTTTCAAGAACAAAGCATTTTCTTTGCATTTTTTATTTGTTCTTAGCTTAGCTACTTTGATTCCTACTTGATTTGATGAACTGAATTGAACCTTTTCTGGGTTGGTTTTAGAACATAAAATACAGTCTTCTAAGGGTTGCCTAATTGAACTACGGAGAAGATCGACAAAGATTTGCCTAGCTGGTGGAATCTCTTTTGAATGATCCTTTATGTTGGAAAATGGGGGAGGCAAGAACAAGAAGATAAACAACTTTCAGAAAGGGTAATAGTTACTATTAAAAGACTTGGGAGTTCAACATGTGATAATCATTTGTGTGTATCATGGAGACTGAAATGGGGTATTATTTTCACTGTTTAATAAACTAATTGTTTAATTAAGTACTTAGAAGGATTCCAAGTTGGTTTAACCACCCATCAGTGGCAAATGTTGCTATGATGATCAACTGTTAAAACGGAGCTTAAAAAGAAGTAATTGGCCCCAAGTTATCTGCCTAGGCGTAATCAAATGACGGAGTTCCTGACATTTTTGGGTTGTTTTGAGAGATGAGAGAACTGGTAAAATAGATGAATTCATCGAAATCATTCCTTCTTGCAAAGTTCACAGTGCTGAAGGGCACCTGGTAAGGACACAAAAGAGTAGCAGCACATTTTCGTGTTCGAGTTAGAAGTATGCAGCCTATCTGTAAGACATAGTGAGCTCTTTAAACTTTCGAGATTTGAGCACTTGAGAACATCTTGGGATTCCAGATTGTCATGAGCAGCGTGTTATATAGAATCAGGCTCTTGGTACTTTCATTTTATTCTAACGTTTTATTGTAGTTATGATTTTGTGGGGTCTAAACTACTGATGATAGTTGGGTTTTGAATTCTACCATCACTTAGAGTTTATGCATGCTATTTCTATCCGTCTATAGAACATAACATCCTCAATGAAGGAACAAATCATCCAAAGACAACTAAATTTCCTCAATACAAAGGAACAATATCATCTTCAGAGCTGACATCCTCAGATGGAGCAAATCGCCCTCAACCACGTCTTAGCGTCCAATTCTGCATTTGAAAAACAATGAGAACTGGATACATATAATGATTGATGCAGGAGGCAGTGACTAATTGGTAATTAGGCAATTAATAATTAATTGGCTTAACATATATTATACATAGTCATGGCAGAAAGAATATTTTCTGCCTAAAAATATTTGAATGGGGAAAAACAAGAAACACCCATATACAAGACATTTTCTTTTCCTTCTTTTGTTGCAACAACTTTCAAACCATTATAGGCAAGCAGTACATTCTGATGATTATGCTCACATATATTCAAGAATGTTCAAGTCTTTCTTGCAGGATCTGCCCCAACTTCATAAGAAGAATTTGCTGCTCTTGAAATGTAAGGCTTTTCAATATCTGCATGGCGATTAGCACTCGGTAATCGGTATAGGCTTACTTCTAAGATCACTTATCCATAAAATGGACTGGAGAACAACTAAGTATGATATACTAAAGATTTACCTGGTCCAAGATCATTTCAACCGAGATACCTTCACGCACAACAAACGACTGGTGATAGATATATGCAAATACTGCCATCACCATCTACATTAAATGGTCAAATAAGTCGGATCCGCATATATATCATTAGAAGCAACATCCTCACAAAATATCGATCCGTTGAGGACTTTTACCACTTAACAAACCCCCTAAGGATATAAATCGGTGAAAGAATTCGTGATCCATCCTTCCACTCCTTTTTTCTCACTTTTTTCCCTTTTCCGTTGTAACAGAGAAAATATAATATCTTTAGCTTACATATAAAGACACGGCATTTAATTAGAAATGTCGAACTAAGATAAAAAGCCTCAATTTTCTCACCTGGCAATCCATTCTATCAGTAATTCCACCATGCCCAGGAATACTATCACCAAAATCCTACGCCAATATAAAAAAAAGTGGGAGGTGACATAATATACTTATATCGGAATCTATGCAAAAATTAGAGAAGAGAATAGGAAGGAGTTAGCACCTTGATCTTAAAAGCTCTTTTAAAACCACTTGCAAAAAAGCCCCCAAAAGGTGCTATAATTGATGCAAACAAACCAAAGCATAAAGCATGCCACTGAACAGGCAAAATGGAGATCTCTTTCCGAGGAAACTGCAAAACAAAATGTATAAGTAGTGATGGAGCATCGTAGCTTGCACAATCGCATTTCGAGTTTTTGATGAGATAACCGAATTTTTAACATATCCAATCCATCGGCAACCATATTCATTCTTAGTAAAGTTCCCAGTCTTAAAATTTAGCTACAGGAATTAAAAGACCCGAGCACTTTGAGCTGAGGTTATAACCTTCAACTGGCATTGATGAGTACACTAAAGATTTTTAAAACTATGTGATCTATAACTAGAAATTTAAATTCAGAGACAATTCAAAAGATCCAAGCACTACAGAAAGTTGATTGTCCATCACAATTCAAACATCTGGTCTTTTCTTCCCCTTTAAACATGGAGTTCAGAATCATCAGGCTAGAAATAGAAAGTGACATTTTTTTTAATAGGAAACTTAACAGTGTAACCCTTTCTTCCAAGAAAATCAAATCTTACCAACTAAAAACGAATAATTAAGACACTAAATCCAGAGACAAATTAAACTCACTTTTGTGGAATCCATCGTGGTAAAATATAATTCTCAGGCTTAAATAACGGACCCCATGTCATTGGAAACATACTAGAATGAAAAACTATTCATAAAACAGCGGGCACATAACACACAATTTTCCCAGTTCCACCAAAGGCACGTACTCCCGTTACTGAAGCGCAATAAAAATAACATAAATAAGTGTTACTAATCAACGTGATTCAGCACCATTAATCAAGGTATTAGCATTAGATTTTTAGATTACAGGTTCAGGATGAATTTTCACATGAATGCCAAAGGGAACAACACATTTTATAAATTATTCACAACTGATCTTTGGAAGGATGCCCATCAGTTCACAGCTTAAATTTAGTCTATTAAACTTGTACAGGCATATAAAATGTCAATAATGAACCCTCAAGTTAGTACCATCTAGAAAAAGAAGAAAAAAATATGAATACAGAAATGGTGGGCCCCATAGTGTCACCAATTAGAAGGATCAGTCGTGCTAAAATTGATAGATCAGACATGCAAAAAGTAAGAACAGAGTAACAGACTGCCACGGGAATAATCTTTTCATAAAGATGCTGATTAGCCTGAATATTTACAAGTCACCGGAATTAATTCATTCTACAGACATGCATAACTAGTGAATTTCTCATCTAGTGATGTGAAACTGGCATAAAATAATTGATAACCTTATCACAAACAAGATGGAGTCATCTCCAATATGGAAATACTATGCTCACCAGAAATGCAGAGATGATAGTTGTAACAGATGCTCCAATAAACCCCTCCCATGTTTTCTTAGGAGATAATTTGATTAATGGGGTTCTTCCAAAGAAGAAACCAAAGATATAAGCAAA
The DNA here is from genome assembly GCF_006381635.1 of Hibiscus syriacus. Lineage (NCBI taxonomy): Eukaryota > Viridiplantae > Streptophyta > Magnoliopsida > Malvales > Malvaceae > Hibiscus > Hibiscus syriacus. The sequence continues at coordinate 1,144,535 of NW_024061764.1, read as the reverse complement.
AATGTCATTGATAACAATAAGTGATGCTGGGAGAAGAAGAATAAGGAGAGAATACAGTCAAAAGAACCAAAAGCATGAAAATAATTGCATAAATCTTAAGAGGTAACAGCTTACTTTTTTTCTTATCAAGGGATAAGGGGAAGAGGTTGCCCAGGTTTGAACCCGAGACGTAGTGTCAGAAGGGCTCAAGCATGGAAGTCATTTGTATTAATGAGAAATTTTACCATAATTAGTCTCTTTATTTTCCTTTTTTACCCGTGTGCATAAGTATGTGCATATCTGGTACACGGTGCATGGTGCACATAGGCAGGTAGGATTTAGAAAGGGTGTCTAAGAAAGAAAAGTTACCAGAAAATTCCTTCAAAGATATTGGCCACAGTAAAGGATGACTGTGTGAATACCACGATCAGAATCATATGTGTCCATGCATATTGGCTAAACTGATACTTGTACATCTTCTTCTTCAATGTAAGAATAAACCACATAAAACCTAATCCCAATCAAACAATAATAATGAGGATATCAATGGCCATATGTAATAATACAGGAAAGGGAAATTCAAGGTATAATCACTATAAATAACAAGAAAACCATAAAACATATGAGGAAATAACATATTTACAGAATTAGGAAACATCTAGTCCTGCTTTGGTCAAAATTGAAATTTAAGATACCAATTGATGAATTCTTGACATAATTCTTCCTCCATGCTTTAAGTCAAAAATATGAAATAATATGCTTAACAAACCTGCAATGTACAAGAAGTAACAGATAGCCATGTGATACTTGATAATGCCATTAACAAACTGATACAAGAATTTGTCCGAAGTTACCGTATTGACAAGTGGTTGGCTAAGAAGGCGGCCATATACAAAAAACATAGTTGTGAAGAAGAAGTTCCTGTGCCCATAAAATGAAGAACATTCTTATCAGATGAAAGCAAGTAAGTTTTAAGAGTAATTCCTATGGCACAAAAATCTTGGTTGCCATATGGAAGGTAAAGGTAGTAACCTAACCAATTTAATAGCCTAAATCCTGGAAGATGCCTATCTTCATGTGCTTTCCTAAGTAGATTGAAAAGCTCTTTTGCCACAAATATTTGGATAACCACCACCATAGCTGTAATATAGAGATGACCCATGTAGACAATTAATGCAAAACCCCCTCTAATCCAAACAGTAGAGTTTGTTCGGATCCACATTGATTTTATTTGTTATGGTCATCAACAAGCAAATTCCCACCATTTGCTTTAGGTTCCGGTACAAACTGATAGAATGTTCGAATTTTATGAGATTGAGGGGGGGAAATTCCTTTGCACGCGATGGAAAATATTGTGTACAAATGCAACATCAGTAATCATGACCATAGACAAGAACAAGGAGCCCAAAAAAGTGTTCATATTTGATTAACCAACCTCATTGGACCGTTTACGGTGCCGAACTCTAGCAGTAGCAGATGATGGCACAGCTGTATTATTCTCCTTCTGCATGGCTCTTTACTTAAATGTCAATCGTCAAATTAAAAAGCTCACATATATTTCTGGTGCTGGGAAAACTGCTGCCGTGCCACTAAATTACACGCTCAAAAAGAGAAACCACTGCAACTCACTGAAAGTCTGAAAGAAACATGAACAATTGTATTAAGCAACTTACTTAAAAGAAGAGTTATAGTCAGCTATAATCAGCTAGGTGCAGAATACATGTAAAAAGAAAGCAGCAGATCAAAATCTCGTAAATATACATGCAGCAAAAAGATTCAGTCCTGACAACCACTTCAACCTTTTCGTTTCTTGAAACATGTTAAATCTAATGCCTTACATTCACAATGCCCAAACATTAAACAACTAAATAGACATAGCACAGCCAGAAAAGAAGCTCTTTATTCAATATATACCAGCTTAAAAAGATATGGAAATTCCATCCAGCTCAAAATCATGTGTCTATATTAAGCTTTATGTATTATATCACCATCCAAATCTTTAGGCTTTTTATTACCTTACAGAACTTCATACTGAAGTCATTCTCACTACGTAGTTATTTATACCAATAGAAAAGACCAGTGCCGACAGACACATTCTTATTGTAAGGGGCTACCCCAATGCCACCCACCGCCCACTCCCTAGGGAAAAAGTCCAAAAGAGAATAAAAAAACACTGAGAAAAGTATTGTTCTTATTCAAAAAGAATTTTGAAATCAGATGCTAAAGTAATTTTTTAGACAAATAGTGATATTCCAACAAGATGAGAGAACCGGAGAAAGTGCAGAATTGGTATATTTGACAAAACCACATCTTTATTCCTTCTTTTAGTTAGGCAATATCGGAACCTTTAAATGTTCAAACTCTAAATAAAAATTAGGCACAAACCATGAAGTGAACTTTACTGAACGACAACTTTTGATTGGCGTCAAACAAGAGTTTCACTTATTCAACGACAACCTAATCTGTGTAGCAATTATCTAAAAGAGAGATTATAAGTCCGAAATAAAACGATTGCTAAACCAAGAAAGAAATCAAGCTGTTACATTATACATATAATAATCACATTAGTATTTTCATGTCCAATATTTGAAATTTAAAATTCCAGTTTCCACCAGCAACAGCAACCATTAAGAAATAGAACTCTACTCAAACTCTAAGCTAATTAAAAACATAAACCACTCAAATTTGACATCGTAAATAACGAAAACAACCACTCAAAATCAAATCTGAAGCAGAGAAAAGCTCAATTGCTTGAACGTAAAGGATCGAAAGAAAAATCAGCGATAAATTTACAGCAGCAAACATTAAAGGAGTATAAGAGCAAGAGAGATTTAGAAACCTTGGTTTAGCTTTCAGTTGCAGTAACCCAGTGAGAGCAAACGAAAGAGTGACGAGGAGAATAACAAAGGTATTTGCTTCACGAAAAGTAAGATGGTAAATAAAAGAAATACAAAATTATTAGATTGTATATTTTTATCAAATTATTCATATTATATATTTGTTTTTTAATAAGTTAAATTTTATTATAGTATTATTATAATTAATTTATATATTTTCTTTAAAAATTTTAAATTTATAAAATTTATATTATATTTTTTTACAAAATTAAAAAGATAAATAGATTCAATGAAAGGATAAATTTTATTTTAACCTTGAACTTCATATAAAATTCTAATTATTGATTTTTTTTTTGTAAATTTAAAATAATTTAAAGATAAATTTGTAATTTAAACTTCGTAGAATTTTTATTATTCAACAACAGAAGAATAATATTTTGGGGAAAAAAATTTAAGGGCAGTTCAATCCAAAACGCCGGTAATCCAACAATACTTAAGGGAAGAGGTAATCACATTTCCAGTAATATACCCCAAAAAATCCACTGTTGGTAATAAAAAATTACCGGGGGCTGGAAATGCTGGCCAACCAAACGGGGAAATGAGGATTTCATTCCCCCTGTAATCTCATATGCCATGAACCAAACAGCCCTAAAAGTAACAAAAGGGTGAGGAAGCCAAGCGTAAATTGTGTGATAATATGGGTAAACTACACAAATGATCACTAATGTTTGAGTAAATTTTCATTTTCACTATTATTGTTTCAAAAGTTACAAATTGGTCACTAACGTTATCATTTTTACAAATTGGTCACTCGACGTTAACAGTCGTTAACAGGCGTGACAGAAAACACACGTGGATTGTTATCTACTTACCTGGATGGTTGACCGCCACAATGGAGAACTGTTGGAATCCCTTTAACCGGTGTTTTACCAAATATTTAATGAAAATTTAATTAATAAATAAATTAATGGGAAAATCAAGGTTTAATAATAAATTTGTTCATTTGTTGCTTTTCAAATATACCATCTTCACTTTTGTTCTTCTGTTCTTTTTTATGCTTAAGCTCAACAACGGAAACAATCCAACTCAAACCAGCTTTCAACATTAACAACCATAAGAGCAAACTAACAAGAACTTTTCAAAGGGTCGCCAACCTGAGAACCGCCACAAAATTACTTCAAGCAATGGGATTGGAAATGGCTCCCACGGCGGCTCTGATGTTAACCGAAGAGGTGTTGCCTTGGAAGCTCTATGGCCATGGTTTTCGACAGTGTCACTTCCATCAAAGCTGCTTACACCGAACTACAAATTGCTCAAAACTCTTATAACAACAACGCCATTCAAGCTGCAGACCAAGCTGTCGTGGAACAACTCAAAGTTCTTTCGGAGCTGAAGCGTAAGCTTTTAAAGCATGAGCTTGATGTTTCACCACAAGTCAGTTTGATGCTCGCTGAGATCCAAGAACAACAAAGCTTGATACGCATTGACGAGATCAATATCAAGAAGCTGGAATCTAATATCAAAAGAAAAGTTGCAGACATTGTTTTACACCATAAACAACTCAAAGATTGCACCATTTTAAACAGATCCATGGAGAAGAAACTAAACGAAAGTGGGCTTCTTTCAATGTTCGATAATATCAAGTTCACAACGTTGAATCCAAGTGATTTCGTTCAAGTTTTGCACTTTACAATGAAATATGTTCGTAGTTTCGTGAGGTTGATGATGAAGGAGATGGAGATAGCAAAATGGGATGTTGACGTAACTGCTAAAAATATTGAGCCTGGTACCATTATGATAAAACAAAGCCATCGATATTTTGTCTTTGAATCTTTTGTGTGTAAAACAATGTTATAAGGCTTCGTTTCTCATGATTTCGGGCTCACAAAGGAGGAATATTTCAACGAATTCAAGAGCTTAAAAACTGCTAAGCCGAAATCCTTTCTAGTTCAAAACCCATATTCTTTTTTTGCTAAGTTCGCCATAGTCAAGTACATCAAGCTTGTTCATCCTAGAATGGAATGTTCATTTTTTGGGAACTTGAACCAGAAGAAGCTTGTTATCAATGGTGGGTTTCCAGATACAACTTTTTTCATAGCTTATGAAGAGATGGGAATGCGATTTTGGCTATTGCGTTGCTTGGGGTTTTCGATGAGTGAACAAGTTTCACTCTTTTAGGTGAAAAAGGATTGTAGAATCTCCTTTCTCTCTCAAACCCTCTTTGAAACCCTCTGAAACTGATTCTCTCATGGAGGAATGGAAGAAGAAAAGGTTTAAAGATTTGAAAAGTGTTAGACATTTTTCTTTTATTATTTAACCTTGATCCCCCAATTAATTTATTTCTTAATTAAATTTTCATTAAATATTTAGTAAAGCACCGGTCAAAGGGATTTCAACAATTCTCTACTGTGGCGGCCAACCATTCAGGTATGTAGACAACGGTCCACATGTGTTTTCCGTCACGTACTGTTGTTAACTTCGAGTGACTAATTTGTAATAAACGATAATGTTAGTGACCGGTTTGTAACTTTTAAAACATCAATGGTAAAAACGAAAACCTACTTAAATATTAATGATCATTTGTGTAGTTTACCCAAATAATATTTTGAAAAATTCAATTTTCCCACCGGAAAGGAAAGGAAATGCAACATATGCCGTGAAGATTCCCCCTCCCCTTCCCTTCTCTTTTTCTGGGAAACAAAATATATTTAATTATTTATGGTCACATGTAGAAACAAGATTACATATTAGCCCCTTTTAATTTTGTAAATTATGAACTATGTACTCTATATTTTTTATTTGGTCAACTGATAGTTTTAGTTTGTTTTCTATGAATTAATTTGAGCTTTTTTATAATTTAAATTTAATATAATCTGATTTTTTATTTTTATAATATCATTACTTAATTTAAATAATTTTATCTTTTACAATTCTAATGAATATTAAATTAATGTTTTAAAACATTCGTTGTAGTTCATTATATGATACTTTTCATACTCAATTATAAAATAAGCGTGTAGATTACACTTTTCCTATTTAGCTGTTTAAACTTTTTTTAATCCAAAATCATTTAGTCCCAAACCATCTATCCATCTATTCCCAACACAAAATCCCATAACTCCGATGGCCTTTTCATTTTAATTTTTTTTCATATTGCATGAATTCAACATGTAACCAGTACAATTTACTATAATCATTGAAATAAAAATTAGCAATTTAAGATCATATAAGGATCATACAAAGAAATATCATAGACCTAATCAAGAAACTCGAACAAAAATATATTACAAACAGATATGATCGCATCGGCAAACGAACCACAAAAGAAAATCAAGCTAATGAAAGACTACTGACATACCGCAAATCAGACTTAAGCAACATGAAAAGCTATCTACGAACGTAAATCAAGTATCTAAATCCAATCCAAGAGTCCAAAAACAGATAATATTAACAATATATCAGATAAGTGTCATATTGATTAGTCATGATAATGTCAAATCAATCATTAAAAAAAGATAAATGAAAGAAAAAGGTCAAACGAATGGAAAACGTGTTAACAAAAAAAAGTGTTATACAAACATACTTATTAAAAATAAAAAAATAAAAGAAAAATAAAGATACAATATAAAAATAAAAAATGATAATAAAAATACCGACGATATATAATTAACATTAAATTTAGTACCGTCATCGATAAAAAATGGAAAAAAAATTATCATTATACCAATGAGAGAAAAATTGATTTTGTCTTGAATTTTGACCGGCTGTTGATTTTTAAAGTTGGTCACGTGAGAACTATACAAGGGAAGAACATATTCACTTAATGAGGTCCATCTACTTAAAAGAAATGAGCGTATTTTTTCTTATAAAACATACGTTGTAATTTTTTATATTTTAATTTTAAAAATAATCTTCATAATTATATGAAAATTTTAAAATATATTATAAAAAATATACCAAAATTTTAAATAAACTCTCATCCAAAAATATTTAAATTTAAATCTTTTAAGAAAATAATATTTATTTCATCAATATCGTCAATAATTTTATCTTTTAACTTTATATACTTTGATAATTTATAGGAAACGAATACAAATTGGTTATCTTTATATACTTTGATAATTTATATACTTTAAAATCATCAGCTCATAGTTAAAAAATGAACGGATCGCTATGCTGTATAAATCAATGCATCCGTCACAATGATTCTACGGGTACAACTGTAAAAAAGTTATACACGCATGCTCATATAAAGCTATTAATGCACTGTTCAGTAAGATGTACTGGTACTATATTATATTTATTACCGTATGCTATTGATTCATTATACTACTTCCATTCATGGCATGGTAAATATGGTCAATATGCAATTGAAGAGTAGGAAAAATACATTGAATAGAGCACATATTCCCTTACTAGAATGGTAGTTGGTGGTGGTTGTTAATAGTAATTAACCCAATGGAGCTAGACAGAGACGGGCCGTGCAGAGACGGGCCGTGCATGGAATCCCGCTCTCTCTCTTTTCATTTTTTTATTCTCAAAGAAGCAGTAGTACAACCTCTATTGCTTTCCCTGTGCCGTGACAATGGCTATTCTGAAGATGGTGATCGTCGCACTGGTTGTCATGGCAGCGACCCTCGGAGGGAAAATGGCTGGAGCACAAGTGCACCATGTAGTCGGAGGTAACCAAGGGTGGGACCCTTCCTCCGACGTGGCGTCTTGGTCCTCCGGTAGGAGCTTCAGCGTTGGAGACAAAATCTGTAAGCTTTTGCTTTACTCTTCCTTTCTAATTAGCTTACCACAGAAACACATACTAGCTCCGTTCAGCTTTATACATAGATATATGGTACCAACTACCATGATACAGTAATCAATTTTTGTTCAATTTCGTCGGCTTCTGGGTGTGTAAAAGAAATCAAAGCTTCTTACTTTTGCATAAATAATTAAATATGTGATTTAATCCAACTATTCAAAAAAATTGATCCATGAATGAAAATCAGTACTTTTCTCATGTTTTTCTATGTTTTGATTATGGTTAACTTGAACTGTTGCACAGGGTTCGCCTACTCTGCAGCAGAGGAGAGCATTGCCGAGCTGAATAGCAAGGAGGAATATGAGTCGTGCGATTTGAGCAACCCTCTTAGAATGTACACGGACGGCTTAGATGGCATCGCATTGGATGGTGAAGGGATCCGTTTTTTCGTAAGCAGCGAAGCTGAGAGCTGCAAGAACGGTCTAAAGCTACACGTGGAGGTGGGGCCTTTAGGGAACTCCGACGCCGAAATGCCCAAAGTCACAGTGGCTGCCGCCGCGCCGCCCACAATCCCTTCTGGATCAGTCCGGCTTCACAGGAGCTCCGTGTTATTATTGGTCGAGCTGTGGCTTTGCGTTTGCTATATGGCTATTTAGTTATAACGAGTTATGACCAATCTGCACTATTTTCTCCATTTTAACTTCTTGGGCTAGAGTTTATTATATGCAAATCTACTTTAGTTTTTAAATTATGTATTCGATGTCCTTGCGACATGGCCCTGTAAAACTTAAAGAACATCATGATGAAAATAATATTGTGTTAAAGCTAAAGTTTCTCTCAAATACTTTATGATATAGAGACCAATTCAAAATAAAAGTATGTAATACAATTAATTCATTACAAGTTACGTAGCTTTGAGTATTCACCAAGTTGGCCTGGGATTCTCCCATCTTGCTTGTTTTCTGAATGATCTAGATCTTCAAGACTTGAGAGCTTTCCAATTTCAAGTGGCACATCATCTGATAAATGATTATTGCTCAAGTTAAGGAGGTACGGAGAGGTTAATCTGCCCAACTCTTTTGGCATCTTTCCAACAAGTTGGTTAGAAGAAAGATCGAGCACAGCTAGTCGATTCAGCATGCCAAAGTCTCCAGGTATTTTGCCACTGATTACCAGCAACTTTTAATTGCTCCAGGTTTCTGCATCCTCCCCGGTTAGCTAAAAGCAACCCCTCCAATCTGTTGTGTCTTAACTCACAATAATTCAGATTCGGATGAACTCCAAAGTTGTGGTCTAGAGACACTGAAAGCCGGTTGTTATGGAATTGAACTCAAACGCGGCTTGTACAGTTCCAAAAGCTCTTTGGGATGGGACCTGTAAAACTGTTGAACGCTGCAGTGAAAAGTTGTAGCTTTGCACCTTGACAGACTTGTGGTAGGCAAACTGAAAAGTTGTTTTCACCCGGATGCAGTTCTCTCAAAGAAGTGAGGTTTGCTAATCCTTGAGGTACAAAACCCGACAGCCAATTCTTGATCAGCAGCAATCAAGCAAGAAATTTACAGTTAATAAACTCTGAGGGAACGTTCCTGAAAATTTATTCTGGTGTAAATACAACATTGTTAATTTGGTCAGTTTGCTAATCCAAGTTACTAAGATTACCTCTAATACGTGCGTTTGGAAGGCTAATTCATGTTATGCTTCCAGCTTTATCACGAATGATACCGAACCGATCACAAGGGGTGCCACGGTTTTGATTGTTTGCTGCAAGTGTCTATGACTGGACTGTTAGATTTGTCTAGAAATTAAGTTGACAAGTTGAAAATTTCATCTTGGTTGGTGGCCAACTTGTTGGAAATTTCATCTTGATTGGTGGCCAAACTTTGAACATGTGAATTTCATATTTGGTGGCTAACTTGTACACATTGGAAAATTCTTTGGTAGGTGGCCAAAGTTTGAACATATTGTTCTTAAAACTCAACTATAAATAGACCTAAGTATTTCCATTAGAAATCATCCCAAAAACCAAAAACAAGTTCTCTCTTCCTCTTGTATTCTTCATTCTCCCACTTTGAGAATTCTAAAAAATTCCATTTATTATAATATTGGCGATATAGTGAAGTTATCATCCGGTGTGGTGCCCGAGGAGTAGACGATATTCTCATCGAACCTCGTAAATTTGGTGTTTATCTCCTTTATTGTTTTTATTCGGTTCTTTTTTATTGTGTTTCAATATTCAATAGTTTTACAGGTATATTCGATGTGCAACCTTTGGTGGTTTTAATCTTGACATTTTAGGTCAATTTTAAAACTACGTTCGTGTGGGAAATAACCTGTTTTCCCCAACAATTGGCATCAGAGCTTCGATTGAGGTTATCTTGGTGGTTCCGTTGCTGAAAAGATACAGTTCGTGATATTGAATATTGTTTGTTAGAATTAAAATGCCAAAATACGGATCAGTTGAGACATTAAGCTCTTCATCTGGACTGGTGAAGAGGGTGATGTCAAATGTAAATTTCTCGGTGGAGTTGTTCGATGGATCCAGTCATTTTGGCATGTGGCAAGGCGAGGTGTTAGACGGTTAATTCCAACAAGGTCTAGACATCTCCATTGAGGAAGAAAAACTCAAATATACGGAGGAGAAAGAATGGGGAACAATCAATCGTTTGGCGTGCAGCACAATTCGATCTTGTCTTTCCAGGGAGCAGAAGTATGGCTACAAGAACGAGACTTCTGCAAGTAAGATATGGAAAGCTTTGGAGGAAAAATTCCTGAAGAAAAGCTCTCAGAATCGTCTCCACATGAAGAAAAGATTGTTCAGATTTGATTATCAACCAGGCACCAGTATGAATGAACACATCACTGCGTTCAATGAGCTAGTAGAAGACTTATTGGGCATGGATGAAACCTTCAAAGATGAAGATTTGGCTTTGATGTTGTTGCCATCTCTTCCAGATGAATTTGAGCACCTTGAGACAACGTTACTTCATGGTAAGGATAATGTTACCCTTAAAGATGTAACTGCTGCTTTGTATAGTTATGAACTCAGGAAGAAAACCAAGAAGGAGAGCAAGTACGAAGCACCGGAGGCCATGGTGGCAAGAGGTCACTCGAAAAGTCAAAAGCCAAAGTGGAGAGGAAGATCAAAGTCGAAGTCCAGACTGGGAAAAGATGAATGTGCCTTTTGTCATGAGAAAGGCCATTGGAAGAAAGATTGTCCGAAGCTGAAGAAGAAATGAAAAGTTTCTCCGGATGCATGTGTTGCAGAGCATGATGCACATGACTCTGACATATCATTGGTTGCTTCATTAACAACATTCCATTCCGATGAGTGGATATTAGATTCGGGTTGCACCTATCATATGTCCCCTAATCGGGAGTGGTTCTCCGATGTAGTGGAACTAAATACAGGAGTTGTTTATATGGGCAATGACAATGCCTGTAAAACTGTTGGGATAGGTTCAATTCGATTGAATAATCAAGATGGATCAACCAAATTTCTGACGGATGTCCGATACATGCCCAGTTTGAAGAAAAATCTCATCTCGTTGGGAGCCTTGGAATCCAAAGGCTCAGTAGTCACTATGAGAGATGAAGTTTTAAAAGTCACATATAGCGCACTTGTGATGATGAAGGGAATCAGAAAAAATAATTTGTATTACTATCAAGGTAGTACAATTATTGGAGCAGTTGTAGTAGCTTCCGGAGGTGATGATTTGGACGCAACCCAGTTGTGGCATATGTAGTTGGGACATGCTGGAGAGAAATCCTTGCAAATTCTGGCAAATAAAGGATTGTTGAAAGGTGCAAAAGCTTACAAATTGAACTTTTGCGACCATTGTGTTCTGGGAAAGCAGAAGAGAGTAAAGTTTGGCACCACTATACATAATACAAAAGGTATTGTAGATTATATTCACTCAGATGTATGGGGTCCTTCAAAGACATCGTCTTTGGGAGGAAACCATTATTTTGTAACTTTTGTAGATGACTTTTCCAGAAGAGTTTGGGTGTATCCGATGAAGTCTAAAGATGAAGTGCTTCAAATTTTCCTGAAATGGAAAAATATGATCGAGAACCAGACTGGTAGAAAGATCAAACGTCTTAGGACGGACAATGGAGGGGAATATAAAACTGGCACATTCTTTGACGTTTTCCATGAGTATGATATTGTTCGACACTTCACTGTTAGACATACACCACAACAGAATGGGGTGGCAGAGCGTATGAATCGAACACTATTGGAGAAAGTTCGATGTATGTTGTCTAATGCTGGGTTAGGCAAGGCATTTTGGGCTGAGGTTGTGACATATGCTGGCCATCTCATCAATCGTCTGCCGTCATCAGCGATAGGAGGAAAAACACCATTGGAGGTATGGTCTGGAAAACCTGCTACTGATTATGATTCCTTACATGTATTTGGATCCACTGCTTATTATCATGTGAATGAATCCAAGCTTGATCCGAGAGCAAAAAAGTCTCTCTTTATGGGAATCACCCATGGAGTGAAGGGATTCTGCCTTTGGTGTTTAAACACCAAGAAGATAATTTGTAGCAGAGATGTTAACTTTGATGAATCTGCCCTAGTAAAGAAGGTAACAAGTGAAGCTGTCCAGACAAGTAGTACTCCGCAACAGGTGGAGCATACTCCATAACAAGTGGAGTTTCAGCAGACGATGATCCCAGAAGTTGATGCAGCTGATTCTTCAACTCCAATAGAAGAATCAGAAGATGAAGAGGTTCAAACCCAAGAACCATTGGAGACATCATAACCACTTGCAGTTACAAGGCCAAGGAGATAAATTCGTAGACCTGCTAGATTTGTTGATATGGTGGCCTATGCTCTTCCAATTATTGATGATGATATCCCTATCACTTACCAAGAAGCAATACAAAGCTTGGAAAGTGATAAGTGAAAAAGTGCCATGGATGAAGAAATGCAATCTCTCCAAAAGAACAACACTTGGAATCTGGCACAATTACCGAAAGGTAAAAGAGCCATTGGATGCAAGTGGGTATTTGTAAAGAAAGATGGATCTCATAGCAAGAAAGATGTTCGCTACAAGGCACGGTTGGTAGCTAAAGGCTACGCTCAAAAGGAGGGAATCGACTACAATGAAGTATTTTCCCCTGTTGTGAAGCATTCCTCCATTAGAATATTTTGGCCTTGGTAGCACAGTTGAATTTGGAGCTAGCTCAACTTGACGTAAAGACGGCTTTCTTGCACGGTGATTTAGAAGAGGAGATCTATATGACTCAGCCAGAAGGATACAAAGATGGTGGATGTGAGAAATAGGTTTGTAAGCTGAATAAATCGCTATATAGATTGAAGCAATCTCCGAGGCAGTGGTACAAGCGATTTGATAGCTTTATGAGGAGGCAAAAGTATATTATAAGCAAATATGATCATTGTGTGTATTTGCAAAAGCTCAAAGATGGATCTTTCATTTATCTTCTCTTGTACGTTGACGATATGCTGATCGCTTCGAAGAGTCAAAATGAGATAGATAAATTAAAGGCTCAGTTGAATCAAGAGTTTGAGATGAAAGATCTAGATGAGGCCAAGAAGATTCTTGGTATGGAGATAAGCAGAGATAGACAGAGAGGGAAGCTTTGTTTAACACAAAATCAGTATCTGAGAAAGGTATTACAAGGTTTTGGCATGAATGAAAATACCAAACATGTAAGTATCCCATTGGCTTCTCATTTGAAACTTAGTTCTCAATTATCTCCTAAAACTAACGAAGAACGAGTGTATATGGCAAAAGTTCCATATGCTAATGCAGTTGGGAGCTTGATGTATGCAATGGTGTGTACGCGTCCTGACATTTCACAAGCAGTTGGAGTTGTGAGCAGGTACATGCATGATCCTGGAGAAGGACATTGGCAAGCTGTGAAATGGATTATACGGTATCTCCAACAAACCGTGGATGTTGGTTTAGTTTTTGAACAGGATAAAGCGCTTGGTCAGTGTGTGGTTGGATATGCTAATTCCGATTATGCTGGTGATTTGGATAAGCGTCGATCAACTACTGGGTATTTGTTTACTCTTGCTAAAGCCCCAGTAAGTTGGAAGTCTACATTGCAATCTACGGTGGCCTTGTCTACCACAGAGGCAGAATACATGGCAGTTTCAGAGGCTGTAAAGGAAGCAATTTGGCTTAACGGGTTGATGGAAGACTTGGGAGTTGTTCAAAGTCACATTAGTCTCTATTGTGACAGTCAGAGCGCTATTCACTTAGCGAAAAATCAAGTCTACCATTCAAGGACTAAGCATATCGACGTGAGGTATCACTTTGTGCAGGAGATATTTGAAGAAGGAAAGATTCTACTTTAGAAAATTGCGATATCAGAAAATCCTGCAGATATGATGACCAAGGTGATAACAGTAATCAAGTTCAATCATTGTTTGAACTTGATTAACATCCTGAAAGTATGAACACCTTCGGGTGTGTGGCGCTTGTGAGCGCAATTAGAGGCACTACAAATTTGGGGAGTTGAAGAAGTTGAGTAGGCTTGGTAATTTCAAGCCAAGGTGGAGATTTGTTAGATTTGTCTAGAAATTAAGTTGACAAGTTGGAAATTTCATCTTGGTTGGTGGCCAACTTATTGGAAATTTCATCTTGGTTGGTGGCCAAACTTTGAAATGTGAATTTCATATTTGGTGGCTAACTTGTACACATTGGAAAATTCTTTGGTAGGTGGCAAAACTTTGAACATATTGTTCTTAAAACTCAACTATAAATAGGCCTAAGTATTTCCATTAGAAATCATCCCAAAAACAAGTTCTCTCTTCCTCTTGTGTTCTTCATTCTCCCACTTTGGGAATTCTAAAGAATTCCATTTGTTGTAATATTGGCGATATAGTGAAGTTATCATCCGGTGTGGTGCCCGAGGAGTTGAAGATATTCTCGTCGAACCTCATAAATTTGGTGTGTTCTCTCCTTTATTGTTTTTATTCGGTTCTTTTCCATTGTGTTTCAATATTCAATAGTTTGACAGGTTTATTCGCTGTGCAACCTTTGGTGGTTTTAATCTTGACATTTTAGGTCAATTTTAAAACTACGTTCGTGTGGGAAATAACCTGTTTTCCCCAACATGGACTCTGGAGAGTGGATTGATTCGGGAGACTCTGTTTACATCTAAGAGAGCTTTTGCTTCCAACAACTCCATTGCTCCAACATCCCATGAATATCAGAGACATTATTTGTTTGTTGCTTAAGAATAGCCATTATTTGTTTGTTGCTTAACAATAGCAGGAAGATCCTTTATTTACAAGACAACGGAAATTATTTTCATCAACATTTCCTTGTTTTAAATATAGTTACGGATGTATGAGAGTTCAAGACAAAGATTGTTCTTTCTAGAGTAAAATCGACAGTAGATGCAAATTTTCTTGATATGGATTGTTCAAAATTGGAGATATTATCAAAAATTCAACCACTAAATCCGTCAAATTTTCTTGTTTATGCTTTGGCCAACTTTCAACTTTAACAGTGAATGAAAACAAGATTAGATCTTGCATTTATGAAAGAACCCCCTTCACAAGTTTCAGCATCCATTGTCGATTACATATCCAATTACTCCAAATGGCAGCTGGATAAAGCTTAACAGAATGCAAGATAAGCGCGGCGCATCACATGAAGGTAGATTGAAAGAAAAAGCTTAGCTTTTTATTAATCCATCCTAAAGAAATTAATGTCTAACTGCAACTCAGGTAAAACAGAACGCTTTTTGATTAACTCTCTTCATTGTATAGATGATTCCTAGTCTCACTCTCACACAGGAGCAAATAAGAACAGTAAATGAACTATTGTTACATCTAAAGGTGACTTGACAAACAATGGACATGAGCAAACTGATTTAATTGTAAATGATTCATTTGTATGTCGTCTATGATTGCCATTCTTTACGGATTTCGAAACTGTAGTTGATCTTCAAGTAGCACTTCTTGTCATCGTCAACAAACTGCAAACAGAGAAAAAAGAGCAACGGAAACAGCAGTAAGGCTTGTGCTCTCAAGATTGTACAGAATTTCAACTACGGTGTCATGTCTACAACACGAGATGACCACAAATTTGAATCCCAGAATCCTGTTTCACATGGATCCAAATAATTCATTAATTGGATCTTTATTAGTGTATTGATGCTTGGACATTAGGGGATCATCGATGTAGCATTGCTCATGACCTGAAACGATTGTTAAGGGTCATTGCTCTGGATGGTGAAAAGATCAATATTGAGTTTTTGCCTGATGGTGAAAATTAGATTCAAAATAATGATCTCCTCCTATATATATATATATATATATAATGAGAGACACCATCTGAAAAGAAAATCAAGTACAAATAGCAAATTAAGTCATAAGCTTGTTATAATAAAAGCAACACAAACCAGATTCATACTAGCCCAAACAGTACGACGATGGACAACCATGAGCAGCTTAAGTGGCCTTTTTCGTGTTCCCCCTTGTAAACCATTTCGTGCAATTACAGTGTATAACGATAACGGAAAGAAGAATTATCGTTTATTTTACCTTACTTCTAGCTGAATAAGATCCTCTAGCAAATATCCCAGACGGAGTTGTTTCTTCGGATATTTCTTGTGTGTAAGGCTCTGCCTGGGGGCTGAAGGTCCCAATCATCTCTTTCATGCTATCAACTGGTACAAGAATTCATCGAGAAGAACATCAAATCTAAACTTTGTATAAAATAATATAATTCTTCCATATGAACTACAGAGAAAGAGAAAAAGGAATTACCCTTGACACCAGTTTTCCAAACCGTATTAGTGTACTTGAGTCCGGATACAATATTGTTGTTCACTTGGAAACTGAATTGCAGTCTGTATTTGCTACCTTCTTTTAAGGTAAACCACGGGGCTTTAGGCTTTCCGTTCTCCGGAATTGAAAGTACGATATCAGGCCTACCAGGTGATTTGATTGCAAGGCTCAGGATCTTAACATCAGGTTCCAGCTTTTCTATACCATCATAAACAATGGAAGCAAATGTCAGGATACAAAGGGGCAACCTTTCTTTTCTTTCTCCTTAGATTTTTAAGGGCTTGCAGGTAGAGAAATGCATATATATTGCTTGGAAGGTGAAACAAGAAAGAAACAACAGAGAATGGAAACTACTGAGGAGATCAAAGACAACACTAATGCTCTAGATAGCGCCATTATGGTCTACCGACTATATAACCTTTGAACTTGCTAGCTAAAATTATATATTGAATCAAGATCAGTTTCCATTCTATAAAAACACGAGAGGGAGACAGAGGAAACTAGGCCGAAGTTCAAGAACTAACATCATCATAATCCTAGAATACACCAATATAACCATCATCAACTGTCAAAGAAACCATCAAGTTCAAAGAATAGACATGTAGAGTAAGAGAAGCCAAACCTCCAACGGAGTCGAAATCCACGGTACCAAGAAGTTGTTCCTTCCACCTCCTTAAGCTTTCATCATCCTGAATCCTCAAATTCAAAGAAGAGAAAAGATCAGAACAAAAAGAAAAGCGGGGAAAAAGAACTGAAACTGAAAAATGAAGGTAGAGATGGAGCAAACCAACCTTGTCCTTTTCGACTTGTTCTTTAAGGGTGCAATTAGGGCCCAACTCAATCTCCCTCTCTTCATCATCATGGTCATCTTCATCTTCAGTTGGACAAAAAGAACTTTCGCTGGCTTTTCTACTGAACCCTGGGTGATGTCCTTCAACGTTATCACCGTTTGTTGGCATCTTTGATGCTGTTTTTGTCTCTGAAGCTTCAATATCAACAACAGTCCCATCTTTGTCTAACCCCATGCTCTTGGAACTTGAATCCTCACCAACCGCCATAGACATCAACAGCCCATCAAACAGGTACAAAGAGAAAAGAGGCAAAACTCACTCACCAAGAATATATAATACTACCAGTATACTAACTAACATAGTTGCCCAAAGCGCAAAAGAACAGAAAATACAAGCCAAAAAACACCACTAGGGTCTACGAAGAATCTAAAAAGAAAACAACAAAAGCTGAGGGAATCCCAATTCAAAACAAAATTATAATAATAGTATTAAAAAGATGGGTCGAAGAATCCCAGAAAGGTAAACAGAAACCAAATACCAAGGAAAGAATAGGGTAACCCTTCAAACAAGAAAGACACCAATAAAAACAAAAAGAGAGGGAATGGGTAGCAAAAGAGGGAGATGGATTCGTCGACGGAAAGTTCAAACACTTAAGGAAATCATATGGCCATCCGAATATATGTATATTCGCGAAACGAAACAAAGAGAGAGAGAGAGAGAGAGAGAGAGAGAGAGAGAGAGAGAGATGTGGCGAGATCGTGAAGGTCACTCCTGCACTAGCATCCACGAAGACCACGATTCAAGGACCGGCTTTTCGATTATAAAAATCTCTTATTTAACAAGACAATGCTGAATGCTGGAGATAAAGAGAGATACAGCACTACAGCCTAGATTGCCTAAACCCTTTGTTTAATACATGGCTTTTGACCTTTTCTCAGAGACAGACACTGATTCGAATAAAGAGAGGGGGTGAGATGTAATTAGAATCGGCAATGGCAGGGCTTTACTTTTATTTTTCTCTGGCGGACTAAATAGCTTATGCTGACTGCTATTAACTAACCCTTTGTTTTATTTACCTCGAACCCATGGTTCTGAATTCAATGTCGTACTTGCAAATTGGAACCCTCTGGATCAGTTGTCAAAGTCGCTTCCTTGGCTTCACACACAGTTTTAAGACTTCCAATTTCTCTGACATTTATTACGGGGGCGAGAATTTCGAGGAAAATTTGAATCCATTCGGATTTCACATTTTCTTTCAGTACTTTCCATTGTTGAGTCGTAATCTCAGATCACCATTTCAACTTGTTACTGGGATGATTGATGAATCGGAAGGATTATGCATTACTAAATGTCCCTGCATGGAGGTATTTTTAATATACTCTGATTCATAGATATACAATCATTAGTGGAATCAATTATGCATTGTTGCAGACAATACCCGTTTTTTAATTCGTAATTAATTTTAGGCCAACAATCCCTCTGCAGCTGTCTCAACTGCTCTCATCTGAATTTTATAATTGAATATTGATCAGTGATGAGCTGGTTTGTATATGTATTGATTGAGAAACCTACTCTGCACGTGAGCAAAACAAATGGTGTCTGCACGTTGCTTCCATCTCTTTTTTTTTGTACAACAACCAACATTCATTCATTCAACACCTGCATTGATGGAGGGATACAAGTTTCAACCATTGAATTCAATCATATATATATATTCTCCAAACCCGCATTCTTCAAGAATTGCCTGTTTAAATTTCATTGCACTTTTCGATAAAGGAGGTGGTTCTATCATCGTAATAGATATATGGAAGAGCACAACTAACCTGCTTAAATGTGAAACGACATTTTCCCCAATGAGTAAGAGATTTTGAACTCAGCAACTGTCTGACTCCATGCTTCCCCAAGATGAAATTCTAGTCGGTGAAGACATTAATAGAGCTCGTCTTCTACTACCAGTCGTCCGTGTCATTTTAAGAATGGCAAACAGGTCACAACTACAATTGTCAGTAGCCTTAACTCAACCATGAGGTACTAGTCCTAGTTCCAACTATAAAAGACGAGGAGACAGCTTGAAAGACGATGAAATTGCGGATGCTATTGCAGTTGTGAATTATATCACGGTAAAAAAATTCACATAATTTACTGTAAAACATAATAATTTTAATTGTTTTAAGAAATTGTTATAACAATGGGCTTTCTCTCCTACTTTCTTCTTATCGGTAAATCGTTCATATATTTTTCTTTTTATCTTTATTGATTGGCGATGACACCAATTTTAATGTGGGTTGCTAACCGTCGGTATTATTTACTATCATTTTATTTTATTATATTACATTTTTCTTTTCTTTTTAAATAAATTTGTCTGTATGACACGTTTTATTCTGTCTTTTGGTATGTTT